>NC_087204.1:53939309-54034309 GCF_015104395.2 Macrobrachium nipponense | reverse complement strand
CCATTAAAAAACAAAGAGAAGTAACCTGAGATCAGTCCTTGATACCTGAAGTCCTTCTGGAGGGGGATTCCCATTCCAAACTATAACATCTCCTCCTCCCTCTCCTCTCCTCGCCATCTTCCATACGCTAACAAGTCTTCCATATAGGCAAGAGTGATATTAAATGTTTATTTGTCCATTTCACTAATCATTTATATTTCTCATTTTTTTCTATATAAAACTGTGTTATTCTCTATAAAATGTATTTTTGCTAATATTTTTAGGTATCTAGAATACATTAATTGGATTTATATTATTCCTAATGGGAATTATTGTTTTAGGTGTTGTACATTTCGAACTTTGTGAGACGTTCTGGAATGGATCATGTATGAAAACCAAGGTTCCACTATATTGTCTACCTGTAACAGTTTTAAATATAAACAACCAAAACTATGCTGGAAAATTCAACATGTTAAATTTATGAAAGCAATAAATCTACTATTCTGTTCTAAAGCTCAAGTTTTAAAAAGAAGGAAAATAAGTTCATTAAATAGTTTAGTTCTAGGGAGTGAATTGAAAAGAACCTTGTACAATCTGTCTACCTTGTAAGGGGTGAACTTAAAATAAGAGGAAAACTTGGACATTGCAAATTCAAAAGGGGATGATCCATACTTACAACATTGTAATTTTCGTACTTAAAATACCTCACAAAAATAACTGTAAAAATCAATTTATCCTGAAGATCACAAGCACATGTACTGTACCAGGAAACATGACATCATCTATTTAAATTATAGTCACATTGAAAACTAACCCATCTTAGTCACTTTTTAAATTGCTAAGAAAACCAAAAACTATACCTTCATTTAATAATGACCACTAAAAGAGGCTGAAAATAATTACAATTAAATTTACCTGTAAAAGGTGTCCATATTTACTATCTTTTCCACAACTGTTCACAAACTGTTCAACTATGCCATGAATAGGTAGTTGTGTTGGTTTGTACACAAAGGGTTGATTTACTTGAGTTTCCACAGTAGTATCTTGTGCATCAAGAAGTTTCTCAGCATAAGACCAGCACTGTGTTGCTGTGAAAAAAACAAAAGTTGTGTTTTGTAAAACAGGAATTTAACATGAACAACTAGCAGAAAAAAGACTAACATGAACAACTAGCAGAAAAGACCAAGTGTTTATAAAACAAGAATTTAAAATGAAAAACTAAAAGTTAAACTATTTTTACTTCTACTTCACCCTTAAACACCTGGTTGGGAGGATAAAGTAAGAACCAAATGTCTGGGGATAATTATATAAAAACAGAAAACATTACTGCCCAACCTGCTTCCTTCAATGCTCTCCTAGACTGCTGAAAACTTATTCTTTCAGCCCGAATGAAAGTACGTACCTTGAATTTGGACAATAGTTGTCCTTTAAGGTTTGGATATTTTCATTCATAACAACCCTGATATTACATTTTAAGCCCAGGCTTATTCAAATTTTAGTAATGCCTTTTACTTCATTAATGAAAAGGTTCATAAATATAAAATGATGCACAAAACCTCATTCAGCACTTTTCAAACAATTTATAGTTTTGTTGATGTCCAAAACCCTAGACTTACCTATTCGATGTGACACAGTGTAGTTGTCTGGGATGTTTTTAGTTTTACCATACCATTGGACTAAACCATTAGAAACTACAGTATGCAGATGACACAACTCTTAGTGCACATATTCTTTTATCCCACATAAGTGTTGCTTTCCTAATCTTGTCCAACTAAAAACCCATTTAGATGATTACACTTTCAAGCAACTGGCACAAAAGTTATTCAATTATTCTTTCACAAGGAATTTTATTTGACCTAAAATTTGTTAAATTTTCATAACCTTTACAAAAATATCAAATTTGCAACAAATTAGAAGTACTACAAATAAGACTTTTCTTGTGCTGTAGCACATGAAATGCCTCAATTTTCTCTAATCTCTAGGAAACTGACTTATATGTACTGTAATTAAATATTGCATATTCAGAATAACTTGAATTCTAACTATAGGCAGTCCCCGGGTTCCAACGGGGCTTCTGTTCTTGAGACGCGTTGTAACCCGAAAATCGTCGTAAGCCAGAACATCATCAAAAATCCTAAGAAAACCTTAGTTGTAATGCTTTGGGTGCATTGAAAGCTATGTAAACTGCATTCTTATTGCATTTCTCATAAAAAAACACCCTTCAAATTTGATTATTTTGCATTTTTAGTGTCATATTTCTTCTGCCAGATCAGCGTTGTAACCCTGGAACATGCATTGTAACCCTGGAAATAATTTCTGATGAATATAATTGAAAAGCGCCTTAACTTCGGAACGTCGTAAGCCGAACCCGTCGTAACCTGGGGACTATGTAGATACAAAAACCTGCCGTCTTTTATGTAGATATATCTTTGGCAAAAAGAACTATATATAATTATGTATGGGGTTGGGAGTTGGGGGATGATATCACTCACTTGCCTGTTGGTATCATTATTTCTTTTGGCATCAGAGACAAATGCATGGCAGGTTTTACGTATGCTTATGATAATAGTTCAGGTTTCTGTATCTCTGAGATAGGTTTCTATATCATTGAGATGTGAAAACTATCATGAAATAATATTTTTAATTAATTTGTATTTTTCATCGCTAACAAACTTGAGAATATTTTTAGGATAAAACTTCTGAAACCAGCTGGAAATTGGCTAAAAACAATAAAAAACTGTATATGCAAGGAATCTGTGGCACCTGGCATCTAAAGTGTAGATGAGGTGGAAACAAATCATAGACCATGCTTGAACCTCGTGATACATTTAATCTTTCTTCTAACCCAGGATAATAAGCAGGGCAGCTAGAGGTGGTCAGTCAATGTTAAGAATTCAGGTTTGTTAGCTATGAAAAAATACAAATTAATAAAAAATTTGTCATTTGATCATATGCGGAACAAACATTCGGTTCCTGAACCAACTGGAGGTTCAGCACACCTGATCACTCTCCTTTGAAATGAGAATTCTAAAGAAGGGGACCTAAGCCTCTAAGACTTTAGATATATAGGTATCTAATACGTATCTGTTCAAGTAACAAACCATGGCTACCACAAGCAAAGGATGTCACCACTCCTCATTTCCCTTGCTGAAGAGAGGAGTATATATGCTACTGAGAGGCAGATTTGTATGTTGTATGGAACACAAAAAGCACTGTAACAATACAGCTGTCAAACTCATCTGCAACAAGTCAGTTCCAGAATAGGATGTGTCTATCCTGGGAAAAAAAAAAAAAAAAAAAAAAAAGGAAAGGAGACCAGTCATTTCACTCAATCTCTCTTCCACACAATCATCTTGGGAGAGAGAGATACAAACTGCATCATTCTTACTGCCCGCATACCAGAGAACCCACCCAACCGAATCCCCTTTTTAAGTTTCCTGAATTTCCAGCCTGACTCATCCTCTTTCACCTACACACACTCACCACATGACCTTCCATTCCACATTCAACACACTTCACATGTAGCTCCTCACACATCCTGGCATAATGCCCACTCTTTCCACAATTACCGCAAACCTCGTTCACACGGGTACCCCAACATCCACTCGCTACATGCCCTATTTGCCTACACCTGTAAAACTTAACACCCCTATCTTTCTTACACTCACCAAATGGCCCGTTTGCCCACACCTGAAACATGCTCCCAACACCCACCGACACTCAATTCTTCTTGTGTCATGGCTTACCACATCTGTGACACTGCTGCTCTCGCTCACAACTAACTAACCCTATTCTTCCGACACTTGCACTCCTATTTCTTTTAGGGCTAACTACACTCACGTTACTTGCTCTAACACTCCTATCAACCACTCGGTCTGCCATTTGCCTCAGCCCTTCTAAAACTGCCTCCCTATAGCTCTTAACCTCTGGTATAACCTCAGCTACTTCAGTCCTAACACTAACACTTCTACTCTCTTTCATACACCTATCTAACCCGTAATCCTCTACTATTTTTAAAATGTTGTTCCACTGTGGCAGAATCAAAGCTAAGTGAAAAAACAAGCCAACTCTCCAGTTATGTAAATCGTACAAGCTGACAATTTCCCACACTCACACTTTCCCCTTTACGTTACTTTTTACCTGCAGGACAATTGGTTTAATGACACACCAGACACACAAAACACAAACACGTACTCACCTCTGGCTCCAGATACTCATGGCTAGGCTGTGCTGTCCGCTGGATATAGGCTAGCCAAGACACACTCACTGCCGATAATCACAACACATAACAACCAACTGAGAACCACAACCCCACAACAACTTAACCTGACAAATCACTGAACAGACACACACCAACAGCTCAAAACAACACGACAACAACAAACTCAACCCTGCACAACAACCCACCAACACCAACACTGCCCCACCACCACTCACAGACACAGAAATGCATGACCCAACCCTCTTTCCCACTGCAACCCAACAACCTAGGACCAGACACATGCACAACAACTTTACAACACCAAAATCAATCAAATAACACAACATCAAATAACCACCAACGGATAACTGCTGCCAAAACCAACTCTATGACTTCACTGAATGCCTAACTGCTTTTGACTCCTGTAACACACTCCCGCCACTGATATACACAACAGTGCCCCGCAACAGACACATGCTTAAGACCGCCATTCAACCACTCCCATTTATTCTTCCACCAATCTCTCTCTCTCTCACGGAACCCTTGGAGACGTTGTCAAATATGAACTACCATCATTACTCCTCTATACCACATAAACCTTTCATTCATCCATCGCATTTTCTCCTTACCTTTCAGATTCATAAACTCATACACACTCTCAGGCACAGTTGCCTACAACTTCCTCACTAACTCTTTTATACTCGTTTATCCCTTCGTCCCCAAACTTTTTTCTGGCTAATGTTTCTAACCTACAGACATACAATGACAAAGACTCACCAACATTAATTCTTGCCTCTTCAAAATCATGCTTTCTCCTATATCTAAACGCTACTCTTTATCCTCTTTGCCTGTTCCACAATCCTGGCTTTCACACTTATAATACGGCACATTCCTTACACTCATCATTACCCCATACATACTCAACAAAAATCCCACCAAGAAGTTACCTAACTCTCTTGCCCAGACTCTCTTATCCCCATACTTAGCCACACAATACTTCTCATATTCCTTAAATAGTCTCCTATATCCCTACTACCATATTCTTTGTATCTTGCACATTGGGGTACCTCTCTCATATACACAACTTTTCATACTTCCTGCTCACTCGCACTCTCACTTTCGCTACTTCCATCCTGACCCTTCTTTCCCTCTTCCGAATACAACAAGTTTACTTCCATACTCACGTTCATACTTTTAGTCACACCTTCCTTACCCTTCTTCTTCCGACCAACCAATTCCCACTTACCACCATCTAAATCACTCTCATCATGCACCTTATCCTCAACTATATGGTCACCTTTATCTGATTTCTCCCTATCCTGTGTCTTCTCCTTTCCCTTACTTATCACAACCAAATCACCTTCGTCACTCGTACTCTCACACACTTTGTTCTTTCACTTTCTTAATTGCTCCTGGCCCATCACAAGACCCAGTAGACCTACCTCCTACTGCTCCTCCAAAAAACCCTTCCATCATCTCCATCATTTCTTGCACACTACTCATCATCGACCCTAACTTTTCATCCATCTTCTCATCCATCCACTGCTTGGCCTCTTTCACTTCCTCTTCTGCACTCCTCATCATTTCTCTAAACTCTTCTAACTCCTCCTTATACTTCTCACACTCAAGCCTCAACCTCTCCTTCTCCACTTCCATTGCTTTCCCAACTTCCCTTGCCAACCTCAACTCCTCCTTCAGCCTCTCTATCTCCTTCAACCCTTCCATCCTCACTTTCTCCACCAATCACACAACTCACTACCCCAATCATCCTGCAGCTGCCGCACCAGTAGTCCCTGTTCGGGAGCCAAAAATTTAATGTGGCGGGATTACAAGCTAAAAACAAGCGGGCAAGACCCCCACATAAATTTAATCAATCCGGCTGCCAAACTCACCCTCAGCCACACTTTCCTCTACATGTTACAGAAAAACGCGGGAAAATTAATTAACTTACCTACAAACAGAACAAAAAACACAAACACATGTACTCACCCCAACTCCAGATACTCAGGGCTATGCTGTGCTGTCCGCTGGATGAGGTTGCCGAGACACCAACAACTGCCACAAACCAACACACAACCAACAACAAAGAACTATAACCACACAACTCAACAACAATAGGAACCACAACCACACAACACAACAACAACATGAAAAGCAACCAAGGACCACAACCCCACAACTCAACAACACATAAAAAACAAGGACTACAATCACAACTCAACAACACATCAAACAAACAAGGACTACAACCACAACAACCAACCGAGGACCACAGCCAAAACAACAACAACACCAAGAAACCACAACAGCTCACCACCAACAACAACAACCCTTAACTACAACAACTCACAACTCAACAGAAACTCACAAGCTCAACAACCTCCCAACACACAAGCACAACCACCTTCAAACACACAGCACAAATAACTCAAATAACTCCCTGAAAACACAACACAACTGACCAACAATAGTACTGCCAAGACTGCAGCCCAAAACATCTGTCCTTCATGATTTCTCATGACGGACTGACTCCTCAGAACTCTGATCACAACAAATAACTCCAACCGCACCAGCAGACAACCCAGAACTCACCAACAGCCAATTCAATCATTAACCATCCATTCACCAATTACGCTCTCTCTCTCTCTCTCTCTCTCTCTCTCTCTCTCTCTCTCTCTCTCTCTCTCTCTCTAGGATGTTGCCAAATGGAACTCCCATCTCCTCCATATTATCATGACATTTTTTTGTGTGGGGCCAAATTTTGAGCATTGTGTGCATTGAAGTGGTTTTCATATAAATGGGCATACTTCTCTACTTTGCCAAAGAATTTTAATTTTAAGTGGAAGACTTTGGCCAGTAAATTTCACTTTTTAAATTCTAATTTGTTTATTCTTATCCCTCCTGCTTGGAACTGAATACACTTCTGGGTCATGGATATTATTATACCTTAGTTTAACGGAGTCATGTAGCAAGTGTCTTGTTAGGTAAGATGACCGTACCTCGTACATAATTTAAAATTTCATGGCTTGTCATTGTTACTTTTATGCCATTTATTTCTTTTGTGTTAAAAAATGCAGCGGTTACTTCAAATAACCACTCATTAGCTTTGGTGTATCTGCAGTCCATTTCTTGGGATAGACACAGGTTCAGTAATTTGTTTTCAACAATTGCAGTTGGAATTTTATGTTCTGCTTTAAGGATCAGAAATCTTTACCAGTTGTTTGATCCAAAAAGATGGTCAAAATGCACCAGTGTAGGGTCCAGTCAGAAGTTTCTTCTCCTCTTTGGGGTCTGCTTTGTGTGTGATGCCATTGTTTCAAATTTGTTTTGCTTTTCTGTATCACATGTCACAGGTCAGAGTGGAGGGGGATTGGGAGAATTATTCACCTACAATTCAGAGTTATCTTTTGCAATGTACGGTTCAGATGTTACAACGTTGGAATCTATCAACAGGTTTTTACTTTTTAAAATTTTAATGTCATTGCACCCTGACAGGTGTTCTGATACTTCACTTGAAGCGGGATGGTGGTTCTTTGATGCACTAGTGTCATCTACAACTAAGCAAAGGTGGTTAGAGGAGGAAGTTCCAGCAGTCATCAACTGTGCTACCACTGTACCATCAGAGGGCCCAGTCGTACTCAAATCTTTATTTATTTGTACTTTTCATAGATTAGAGAGAAAAAAAAAACACCTGAAAACCTTAATAAGATATCATCAGCCCTTTCATGGAGTTTATTCTTTCACCAATGGCACAAGTGAGAACTGACTCCCAAATGTCTGCATCCCTACCCTACCCCACAGGGGGATGGCACAACATGATTAATATGACCCAAGTGTAAGCTAAACCTGCTTAATAGGACTGAGAGTATTACAAGAATACAATCATCCCCACCCTAACCATGTTATGGGAAAACCGGATAGAATGCAGAGTCCTATCCCCAGAACCAGACCCCCCCTGGAATCCATGGTCCCACCCCGAAGAATAGTTCCGCCCTTGAGATATCGAATTGGTATCCCTTAGGTCCGAACATTATCGAGTAGTTGATGGTCCTACCACAGTTTCCACCATTTAGATTCAGATATAAACCCAGTCCCAGCTATGATATCTTTTCTTTCAGTAAGTCTAATACATGTTTTGCAAAATTGGAAAATGCCATAAACATTAATCCAAAGAAATATTATTATGATATATGGGACTCTTGGACTCAAACCCAGGAACAAATTTCTGGGGTTCAGGCAGCCCCTAACTACATCAAGGCGGTCCCAAGATGAGGGGGCACTTGGCTAAGAATGAACTGACAGTGTGTCAGTTCATTCACGACAAGCTTTGATGCGCATGCTTCTTTGTAGTCTAAGCACCACTTATCTACACTGCATTTTGCATGTGCGCTTTAATTTTAACTTTTCTTGAGTCATTTCTGTTTGTGTCTTGTTTTCAATATTTCTATCTATGCTTTTAATTCAGTATTCTTTCTAATGTGACCAGTTGATAAGGAAAAAAGGGGGGTGGTTGAGTACTCCCACACTCGCCGCATCCGCTTATCCATGGACAGTTTTCCATGGTTCGTCGCCAGGATACCTTTTATCGCTGCCACTCTAACATACAGTCTCCCTCTTGTTTGATGATCCCAAACATGCCGCAGTTCCCAACTGAGAAACACAATTTACCTAAGCAAATGATTTTTTGCCAGGAGTGAACAGCAGCATCCCTTAAACTACTAAACTTCCAACAGCCACGAACAGCCAGAATCTTATAACCTGAATGCTTCTCCTCCAACCCTGAAAATCCCCAAGGAATGGCCACAATGGCCACATCAGCAGGCCCCACGGGTAGGAAGTTCCACAATCTATGGCACAGAAGCTTGTCTGGGGTTTTTAGTTGGCCAAGACTCCAACAAGGCACAAAAGCTCCACAACCTCAGAGCAGTTTAGCCTCCACTCACAGGGTCATTCATTACATGAAGGAGTGAGCTTAACGGGGTACAATAGCAACGCTCCATTTAGCGTTATTACAGAGGTTCCAGAGAGAGAGAGAGAGAGAGAGAGAGAGAGAGAGAGAGAGAGAGAGAGAGAGAGAGAGAGTTACAAGGATTAGGATGTCTCAAACACTTGTTAGTCCATCCGAGGAGACATCATGTGCTCACTTATCTGTAGGAGCAGGTTTTACTGTGCATTCACAGTGTTCTAATGATTTTGTATAGCTTTCTTTTAAACTCTTTCACACTGTTGCTGTTTACAACTTCTGGTGGCAGTTTATTCCACATCTCACTATCTTGTATGTAAAGAAGTTCCCACAATGTGATGTGTTGTATCTCTTCAGTTCTAGTTTCCATCCATTATTTCTTGTCTGGGTTTTGTTTAATGTGAATAGGTTACTGTCTACTTTTGTTATGCCTTTCAGTATTTTAAATGTTTCTATTAGGTAACCGATTTGCCTGATGGATGGAATTAACTTCGTGGCTCTTGCCTGTACTCCTAATCTATTTATGTCTTTTCTTAGTGTTGGTGACCAAAACTGTACTGCATATTCAAGATGGGGTCTAACTATTGATGTGTAGAGCTGCAGCACCGTTTCCTTATATCTGTATTTGAGCTGCCTCTTTATGTATCCCACTAGTTTCTGTGCCTCCTTTCCAGCTTTATGCACTGTTTTGTGGACTTTAAGTCCTTGGTAATAATGACTCCAAGGTCCTCCTCTTGTTCTACACTATTTATGTCATTCCCATGCAGCATGTGGCTGGTATGAGGGTTGTTTGTTCCTTTTTGTAACACTACATTTGTCTACGTTGAAAGGCATTTGCCATTTTTTTTACCACTCCTATTTTCATTAGATAATTTCTTAAACTTTCCACTGCATCTGGGTTTGCTGCATTTACACCTAGTTTGGTGTCATCTGCAAATTTGGCTATCCTGCTAGTTAAGCCTACATCGATGTCATTAATGTAAATAAAAAACAAGAGAGGCCCAAGGACAGAACCCTGGAGAGAGAGAGAGAGAGAGAGAGAGAGAGAGAGAGAGAGAGAGAGAGAGAGAGAGAGAGAGAGAGAGAGAGAGAGAATGATTTTTTTACATTTTTACACTTGGATCTTAAGCACAAGAAAGATTAATTATGCCACAATACAGCAATTTACAGTTGGCAGAATTTAAAATAAGCATGAGGATTTTGCAAACAAGTAATAAGTAAAGAATGCAAGTAAGAAAAGGAAAGAGAGAATAAATAACTTATCACAAGGAAGACATTTAAATGAACAACTGAAGGCACGCAGAGGCTGAACACGGCGCCAGTTTGTTTATTATGGAGCTGAGTTACTTTTACAGTACTAAAATGTCATAAAAAGTAAATGTCACTCGATAGGTATTTTACCATAACAAAAAGAGGTGATCGAGTGTAAGTGAAAGAAATGAGTGAATAATCATCCCAGCCCCGCTAGTAAGTCAGTGGGAAGCAGACCCGTCTCCCACCAATAACCCAACACTATCCCTTCCCTCATATTCCTTGTGTCATCCATATTCAGGTGAACCTCATTTACGAAACATAACATTGCAGCATCGCGGAACACTTATGACATCATTCGTATTTTCCTGTTTTTTTACCATTTTTATGGAGAGGTGTATTATGATTTTATTTCAGGGGAGAATATGTTTTATTTTGATAATCAGCACAACATATTTTAGCTCAGTAAAACAACCATTGCAAAATAAATGAAGATGAAAAGAACCACAGATTAACCAACTTTATGAAACTATTTCCAATCAATCAGCTTCAAGGAATGGTCGTGACGTAATAAGTGGGCGCGCTTAGCTGCAAAGCTAGCTGGTCTTTGCTATAGTACTGTTCATAAACTTTAACATGCAGTAGTATCATAAAAGGAAAAGTGATGTCACCTCAAAAGAACAGTTCAAGTGAAAAAAGATGTGCATCACTAACCTCCTCAAACACAGAAATGAGTTCCTCAACCAACCATATAGGCAGCACTGTACATTCATAAGGCTTCAATTGTTTTTTAGGCTTTCTTGCAACTTAACCCTTAATGGATGGACAGGCTTTCAGGAGTAGTAATAACAGGCTGTGGGTGGTGGACGGATTGATCCTGGGGAGAAGCAATATGACGTGCCTTTGATTTGAAAGGAATCAGGCAGAAAAGAGGTGCCACTGCTTCTATAGCCCATAAATTCACTAATGGCAACTTTTAGACTGGATAAGATGAGAAACTGGGCAGCTCAGGGCTTAGTTTTGGTCTTGAATTCAAGGGAGGATGTATTGCCTTCTCTGTCTCACATGATGCCTTTTTGTAAATTTGCTCATAAATATACCAAGGGGTTGCTGTTGGTTTTAGTTCTTATCATTTATGCTAGTATGTCAGTTATAAATGCCGGATGCGTCAAAGCTACCGCCAATCGAGAATAACAACCGTGGCGGTTAGCATTACATGCCCCATTCTCGGATGGGAAGTTGACGATAGAAGGATGCGGGACCCGTCCGGTAGAGGATTTTGAGTTCTTCCCGGTGGGTCTCCAGTTCCCATTCCCCGGATTTGTCAGACTAGCAGAACATGCGCTAGTCAGAGTAGACAAGGTCCCGAAGGAGACAGTGATCTTCCCTAGGGACCAAGCTCAAGCTGTTTGGGTTCGCACCCTTTCGGATTGGATTTGTGTTAACACCAAACTGACGCCCCATAAAGGTAGCTTTACGATGTTTGTGACCCCAGAAGGAGTTCTGTCGCCTTGTACATCCAAGGTGGCGGAACTAACCATGCAAGCGGTGGCGGAGGATAAGCCATTACCAGCTCTAAAAGAGACAGAGGCTACCTCTCTACTCTTCCCCGCAGATGTAGAGTTCTGGAATGACGCTCCGGCTAAGTTTACAGCAGGTAAACTCGACCCGGATTGCGCCTCCACCTTACTTGCTGAGAAGCTACCTAGGATTCCGGACCACTTGGTCAAAGCGGAATTTGAGGCAAGAACCAGATTGGGAAGGGCGATCAACTCGGTCACTGCGGCGGAGTTGGTAGCGTCAACCTACACTGATGAACAGTTGTTCCAGGTCCTCACGAAAGCTCTGTTACAGACTTTCCAAGCGGACCTGTATGATTTAACTATGGCGAGACAAGCCTGCAGGAAGTACGTCCTGGCGAGTACCTCTATAAGGCACGAACCTAATAGACTCATAAAGTCCTCAATATGGGGCGAAAATCTGTTCCCGAAAGACGAGGTTAACAACGTCTTTCATGAGGCAGCCAGAGCCAACCAGAGTCTTCGGGTCCGTTGGGGACTCCCTTCCAAAAGGAAGTTTGATGGCCCAGGACACCAATCCAGACCCAGGAAGAGGCCAAGGAAATTCCATCCTTACCAGACCTCCCATCCTCAGGCGGTAGTTCAAGCGGTTCCGGTCTCTCAGGTCGGTAAGCCTTCAACATCTAAGGCTCAACCACAGCAGCAGTTTGTTCTGGTGCAAACTCCACCGGCCCAGCAACCTTCGTCCTCAACAGCCGTAGTAACCTCCCCAGCCTTCAACCCCTCCTACGAGTTGCGAGGCACATTTCGCGGCTACAATAGGCATGCCGGAAGTAGCAGAGCCAGAGGTGATGCCCGACTACGGGGCGGAGCAAGAGGTAGAGGCTTCCAAGGAGGTAGAGGTACCAGACCTGCAGCCAACCAGTGAGAGCCCGCAGGTGGGAGGGAGATTATATCTCTTCTGGAACCATTGGACATTCAGTCCATGGACCCACAGTATAGTCTCAAAAGGTCTAGGGTGGAAATGGGAGAAAGGACCCCCTCCACCAATCAGTTTTTACCAGATTCCAACCGCGGACCTTATAGACTATACCAAAGATCTCCTGCAGAAGGAGGCTATAAAAAGAGTAAAACGCCTAAAGTTTCAAGGACCTCTATTCAGTGTCCCAAAGAAGGACTCAGACAAAAGAAGAGTGATTCTGGACTTGTCCCGTCTCAACTCATACATTCAATGCGACCTTACTTCCCCGTGGGGCCGTCACCACCTCTATAGATCTTACAGATGCTTACTATCATGTTCCAATAGCAAGGAACTTCTCTCCATACCTAGGCTTCAAACTAGGGAAACAGGCTTACTCATTCAGAGTCATGCCGTTCGGGCTCAACATTGCGCCCAGGGTATTCACCAAATTAGGAGAGATGAAAGTTCAAGAGCTAAGAACCCAAGGGGTAATGTTAGTGGCCTATCTAGACGACTGGCTCATTTGGGCAGCCAACGTCGACGAGTGTCGCAAAGCAACAGCCAGAGTGATAAAATTCTTGGAATTTCTGGGTTTCCAGATAATCAGGGAAAAATCTCGGCTCGGTCCGGCTTCCCGCTTTCAATGGCTGGGAATCCAATGGGACCTAAACAAACACAAACTATCTCTCCCATCCAAGAAGGTCAGGGAGATAGCGACGGCTACGAGACAGTTCCTCAAGAACAAAAAGGCTTCTCGACGTACCCAAGAGAGAACCTTAGGTTGGCTACAGTTTGCGTCAGTGACAGACGTCCTATTGAAAGCCACACTGAAGGATATCAATCGAGTCTGGAGGAAGAGAGCCAGCATCAATCTCAGGGACAAAATCTCTGTAATTTCACCTCGCCGGAACCTGCCAAGTCAGTACCACTGCAATTCCCTCCACCGTCTTTAACTATCCACACGGATGCATCTCTGAGCGGCTGGGGAGGCTATTCGCAACACAAGAAAGTCCAGGGAATGTGGTCGGATATGTTCTGCCAGTTCCACATCAATATTCTAGAAGCAATGGCCATTTTCCTGACCCTAAAGTGACTGACTCCAGCCAGAAACAGTCATCAAGACTAGTCTCGGACAGTTCAGTAGTAGTCCACTACATAAACAGAGGAGGCTCCAGGTCAAGCAATCTAAATCACGTAATGATTGTGATATTTCGTTAGCATCGAAAAATCATTGGCATCTGTCAGCAACTCACCTGGCAGGGGTAAAGAATGTTATCGCAGACTCACTTTCCAGGACAACTCCGCTGGAGTCGGAGTGGTCCCTGGACAGGAAGTCGTTCCGTTGGATTTGCAATCAAATCCCGGACCTTCAAGTAGACCTATTCGCCACGGAATCCAATCACAAACTACCATGTTACGTGGCACCTGACCTGGACCCTCTGGCTTACGCCACAGATGCGATGTCCATAGATTGGAACAATTGGCAGAAGATTTACCAGTTTCCACCAGTGAATATTCTGATGAAGGTCCTGCACAAGCTAAGATCTTTCATGGGACAGGTAGCATTGGTGGCACCCAACTGGCCAAAGAGCAACTGGTTTCTGCTTCTTCTAGAACTGAATCTCCGGCCCAAATGGATCCCCCGTCCAGAACTGACACAGGTAGCACAAACTCAAACTGTCAGCTTCCTCAAGAATTCTGAGTGCCCTAACTTTATGGACTTCATGAAGTTTGCGGCCCAAAAGGACGCTAGTATTGATCCACTAAACATCTTATTCATAGAATCAGATAAAAGAGAATCAATGCTCAGGCAGTATGATTCAGCAGTGAAGAAATTGGCCATTTTTCTAAAAAATTCAGATGCTCTAAATATGACTACAAATCTGGCAATTTCGTTCTTTAGAACTCTATTTGAGAAAGGCCTAGCCGCTAGTACCATTACTACGATCAAATCGGCCTTAAGGAAGATTTTTCAGCTTGGCTTTAATATTAACTTGTCAGATTCATACTTCTCTTCGATCCCAAGAGTATGTGCTCGCCTGAGACCAATAGACCGCCCTCATACGGTCTCCTGGTTTTTACATGATGTACTTAAATTAGCCTCAGACACTGATAATGAGTCATGCTCATATATATCCCTTCTCAGAAAGACCTTATTCTTAATGGCTCTGGCTTCAGGTGCCAGAATATCAGAACTCTCGGCTCTCTCTAGAAATCCAGATCACGTTGAATTCCTCCCGTCGGGTGAAGTATTACTATCCCCAGATCGGAAGTTCTTGGCTAAGAATGAAGACCACAAAGCAGATGGGCTCCATGGAAAATTATTCCTCTGACACAAGATGCATCATTGTGACCTGTCGTTACCCTTAAATCCTATCTGGCCAGGACTTCTGAAAAATCTTCAGGCCCCCCTTTTTATTAGAGAGAAAGGTGGTACGATTTCTCTTAAAGGTATTAGACAACAAATACTTTACTTTATTAAACAGGCCAACCCGGATTCAGTCCCACACGTCCATGACATCCGAGCAGTGGCTACCTCCATTAACTATTTTCACAATATGAATTTTGAAGACCTGAAGAAATATACGGGTGGGAAATCTCCAGCAGTATTTAAACGCCACTATCTCAAGAATTTAGAGGCCCTTAAATTCTCAACAGTGGCTGCAGGGAGCATAGTCTCCCCCGAATGACTGATTCTTATCAACTCCTTCCCTTAGCCCTTTTTCGTCAGTCCTTTTTCCCTTAAATACTCTCTCCTTCCTACCTGCCCCGCTCGTATTCCCTTCCAACCCTCTCTCTTTCGGGCCGGGCTGGTTTGTTTGCCATCCAGTCACTGGAACTTGTACATAGCATTGAGACCATATTGGTATCACTGACTTGTCTGTACATACTTTATTGTATATTGCTTCAGATACCATTCCATTATATTGTTTTATGATTACTAGTTTTAAGCTCTAGTTTAAGTCCTAGTTTTAATTAGTAAGCAAGTTATCCGCCTTACTACGGCTCATTAAATTTATTCTTTAAGTGAACCTTAGGTTTCATTATTCCTTTTATATACTTGTTTGGCATCTGGTAAGCTTGGATGGCAATTCTCTGGTACTTTTCACCGGCAGACACAGGTCGAACCCAGAAAAGGGATTTTGACAAAGGAAAAATCTATTTCTGGGGGAAGACCTGTGTCGCCCGGTGAACCCATCCCTTCTTCTTTCCCCACCCTGAGCCAGTCCAAGCTTGGGTGTCTATTCCAGGAATGAAGATGGCGGGAGGGTAGTAGTAGTAGTAGTAGCGAGTGGAAAGTAGGGGGAGTAGCCTTTGTAATGGCTCTCGCCGTGGGAGGGACTTTGAAAGGAATCCTCTAATTGGCAGAAGACCTGTGAGTAGTGGCTTCCACTCACCCTAGTGCTTATACTGACGCCCTTGGGGTGATTGAGCTGAGGGTAGTAACTTCAGCATACCATGCTAGCTTTTTCTCTGGTATATTTAGGATCTATTTATACTTGGAAAAGTGAGCTACAAGAACTTTTCACCGGGCAACACAGGTCTTCCCCCAGAAATAGATTTTTCCTTTGTCAAAATCCCTTTATAGGTCTGCGTCATTTTATGATTCTATTACTTTGAAAGAAGATTATGCCCTTGAGAAAATTCTCAGCAAATTATATCCTGTTGTGACTCACATAGCCTATCATAATGTGACTTAATTTAAGTTAAACATAAGTCTCTTCTGGTCTTGAAGAGTGCAGTCACTGCTTGTCAATCCCCTAATCTGTAAACGATTTCAATTAAATCAATTTCATGACTATAAAAATTTAGAGAAATTTCCTGAAATCAATATGAAATACTGGTCTGCATAGTTCTATATGACAGTCTTTGCATTTAAATTTTAAATGGTGACTATACCTGACAATATCAGATGTTAATCACCATTGCCTAGAATTCAAGTGCACAGATTCGAATGCAAACATTCCTTGTGCCACCTCTGTAGTCAGGTGAACCTCATTTACAATAAACTATATTGCAGCATCACAGACCACAGCTGAATTCATTCATACTATTTTCTTTTCCTATTTTTTTACTATTTTTTGGTAGATGTATATTATGACTTTATTTTAGGGGATAATATAGTTTCCTTTTGATAA
Source organism: Macrobrachium nipponense (assembly GCF_015104395.2). Classification (NCBI taxonomy): domain Eukaryota; kingdom Metazoa; phylum Arthropoda; class Malacostraca; order Decapoda; family Palaemonidae; genus Macrobrachium; species Macrobrachium nipponense. The sequence goes on along the minus strand of NC_087204.1, from coordinate 54,017,295 downwards.
TCAGCAGAACTCATTTTAGTTTGGTAACACACAATTGCTAAATTAATGAAGATGAAAAGAACCATTCATTAACCAACTTTACGAAAACACTGCCAATCAATCAGCTTCAAGGAATGTAAGTAGTGGATTTTGCTATATGTAGTAGCCTACTAAAGTAAAAGAAATCAGTTTCCAACTAAACCTGATTGGAAGATCATTCGATGTTTTGGCAATAATTTTTAGCTCACAAGGCCATACAAGCAATCAACAACACTGCCTGGTAAGTTTCTATGAAATTTCTTTTTTTAGTAATAATACTGCATTCTAGGATAAAATTATTTGGACATAGTACTATACAAAAATGATATTGTTATGTTACAATAAAGTTTCATACATACTTACCTGGCAGATATATACATAGCTGGGACGACGGAGTCTTAGCTATGTATATATCTGACAGGTAAGTTGATTGTATGAAAACTGCCAATACCTAATATTCAAATATTTCTTGAAAAATTGGCCAATGGCATGGCCTCTAAAACACACTGAATGGGATTAAAAAAAAAAAAAAAACTAAAATACCTTTAGAGCCTTCCAATATGATAAGTTTAGGTACAATCTTATTCACAGACAGCCTTTTAATTAGAATATTAAAGTTTGAGTTGATAAAATTGTGTGTGGAGGCTTCATATTTCAGTTATGATGGTAGGACATACACAGAGACATTAGGAGCAGCTAAGAGTTCCTTGTTATCTTCCATACTTGTAAATTTATACAGTGGTACCTCGAGATACGAAAGGCTCAACTTACGAAAGCTAATACGAAAAATTTTACGGCTCTACATACGAAAATTGCTCAAGATACGAAAGGTTGTTGCTGTAAAGTCAGCATCCCTCCCATAATGCATCTACTAGGTAGCGGCGTGCTTCGGCCACTTGGTAGCAGCATCGTTATCGTACGCACACGGTATTCGTTCGTTCTAACGATTTCGTTTATTAACAAATTCGTTAGTGATTTCGTTGTACGTAGTATACTTTATTGTGTTGTGTGAGAACTTTACTCCATACATATACGTACTACATAACATAATTATGTACAGTATATACGTAGTCATGGGTCCCAAGAAATTTGAAATTCACGGAAAGAAGAGGATGCTCTCTTTGGAAACGAAGATGGAGATTATCAAGAAGTATGAAGCTGGTATGCGATAGAGTGTGATCGCCAAGGAATACGACTGAAATCCGTCGACAATAGGCACCATCCTTAAGCAGAAGGATGCCACCAAAGCAGCTACACATTCCAAGGGATTCACTATTTTGTCCAGCAAGAGGACCCACGTGCACGACGAGATGGAAAGGCTTCTTCTTGTCTGGATAAAAGACAAAGAAATCGCTGGCGATACGATAACGGAGACCGCAATCTGCCACAAGGCCAGCGCTATTTTCAGCGATTTGATTGCCCAGGCCAAAGACGATGGAGGAGAAGGGACATCAACGCCAACCCCAGACTTCAAGGCTTCGCATGTGTGGTTCGAGAAATTCCATAAACGAACTGGCATCCATTCGGTGATGCGGCATGGGGAGGCGGCCAGCTTGAACACGAAAGCGGTCAAAGCCTTTATTAAGACGTTCGACAAGATGATGACCAAGGAAGGCTACAGTTTTCAGCAAGTCTTCAACTGTGACGAGACTGGCCTTTTTTGGAAAAAAATGCCTCGTCGGACGTACATCATGGAGGAAGAGAAGCTACCCGGGCATAAGCCTATGAAAGACAGGCTTACGCTCGCACTTTGTTCGAACGCCAGTGGGGATTGCAAGGTGAGCCCCTACTGGTCTATCATTCCAAGACTCCTCGAGCCTTCAAGGCACACAAAGTGCTTAAGGAGAAGCTTCCAGTGATGTGGAGGGCTAATGCGAAAGCCTAGGTAACGAGACTTTTGTTCACCGAGTGGGTAAATCTGTGTTTCGGCCCAACAGTGAAGAAATTCTTGGAAGAGAACCGCTTCCCTCTAAAATGCCTGCTGGTGTTGGACAATGCCCCTCCTCACCCTTCTGGCCTCGAGGAAGATATCCTAGAGGAGTATTCCTTCATCAAGGTTCTTTATCTTCTGCCTAACACCACCCCTCTCCTCCAGCCCATGGACCAGCAAGTGATATCGAACTTCAAGAAGCTGTATACAAAATGATATTGTTATGATACAATAAAGTTTCATACATACTTACCTGGCCGATATATACTTAGCTATAGACTCCGTCGTCCCCGACAGAAATTCGAATTTCGCGGCACACGCTACAGGTAGGTAGGTCAGGTGATCTACCGTCCTGCCGCTGGGTGACAGGAATAGGAACCATTACCTTCTAGAACCAGATTTTTCTCTTCCACCTGTCTCCTGCGGGGAGGCTGGGTGGGCCATTTATCATATATACCTACAGGTAAGTATGTATGAAACTTTATTGTATCATAACAATATCATTTTCATACATTCAACATCCCTGACAGATATATACTTAGCTGATTGGCACCCTTTGGTGGAGGGTAAGAGAAAGTTATTCACTGATTAGACAATTAAACAACATACGTTGTAGGTAATAAATAAATAAAACCTTGGTTCCTATGTGTTTAGACGAAGGGTTGACTTCCTAGCTATTGCTAGGAGTCTGCTTCGTCTCAAGAGCCTCAGCGAGGATGTGACCTATGGCTAAGACTTCTTGTAGATCTGTCAATGGGGTCTTATCCACTTACTCGACAGAATCTAAAGGTCATTTGTCAATGGGGTCTTATCCACTTACATGACAATACACCTATGCCTAGTGGCATAATTAAGGAGCACAACACCGATCCCGATCACCTGATCCTAACACGAGGGTTTGTGCTTAATTTGAAAAGAGTTATCCCCAAATTCCTTTAAAACAACCCAAAGAAAAAACACTATGTTAAAATAAAAATTAACTCACTTAGTTAAGGATCAGTGTCGGCTCCCTATCCCAGCAACGTATCCGTAGACATGTATAACCAAGAGAGAAGGATCTCTCGTAGGTCAACTTGACCTCCTTCGTGCAAAAGGAAGTCAACCCCGAGTTGCATCTTCCGTAAGTTACAGCTAATATGTCCTTCACGACATATTGTTATGGAAAGAACAAGAATTCATAAAAGCTCGCACTTCAAACGCTTTTAATTCTCAGCTGTTTGAAGGAATCATCAAGTTACTCATGAAGTGCTTAGCGATCACATTTGTTTCAAAGAAGAAGACCAGGGCTTTCTTTGAAATGGATCTCTTCTGGATGAAGCCTAGAGCCTGGCTGGCGCCTCGCGCCTGGTTGGCGCCTTGTGCCTGCCTGGCGCCTGGCTGGCACCTCGCGCCTGGCTGGCACCTCGCGCCTGGCTGGCTCCTCCCCACTTGCCGGAGCTTCGAGCTTGGTAGAGTCTCGAGGATGTCTGGCGATGTCCACATCAGACACTCTTATCTGTCCGATTTGTTCGCCTCTAGCGCATCTGTGCCAGGTTGTAGGCCAGCTCTTTCTCCTCATCAGACAATGACAGTGTTCTTGGGACTGTTTGCCTCTGGTGTTTTTTACGCCTGTTTTGGCATATGGCGCCTGGTTGGCACTACATTGTCCGAAAGTCCTGAACAACCACAATAGTTTATCAGGAGACTGGAGAAGGGTGGAAGAAATTCTTCCACTTTGAGCTTTGGCCTCTCCGGCAAGGGGAGGTGATTGTAGTCAGCTACATCCAGTAGACGATAGGATATCTAACCGTACGAGAGATAAGAGTCTTCCTCCGAGGAGGATCCATCTTGAGTACTTCCATTGCTCACAAGATCTCTTCTTACATGTTGAAGGGGTTTCTCGTTAAAGAATCTTCCCTATCCTTGTCCGAAGGAAGGGAAGAAGCCTGGAAGTCGAAGGAGACTCCGAGCTGAAATTGGGAGGACTCCTGATTTCTAGCTCTTTATTGTATCCCTCTGAACACCTTCTGGGAAGCATTTCGAGCCATCATCGCATTCCAAAGACTCTGTAGGAAAACATTTGAACCATTCTACTGTAGATGAAAACGTAAGTACCCTGCCTGGACAACAAAACCTCTATCTGAAAACATTGAGTCAGAAATAGGGGGTTTTAGTTCTTTTGCCAGACATACTATGCTGGCAAGAACCCATTGCCTAGTCTCCATAGAATCTGATGCGAGATTCCAATGCTCAAAAAATTCACTTGTCTTCTTGGTCGTTTAGGACCAAGAGAAACTAAGAATTCCCTCATAAAAATTTCTCAAAGAAGTTTGATGAGGAGCAGTTCCATCTTGTCGGAACACGGAATCTGAGGCCCGAAAAAGGATTCCATTCTAAGTACATGATATCCTACTCTTGTTGTAAAGAAGTATCGTATAAGATCCCGAAGATCTTAATTTTTCTGCTATCTCTAAGTCTCCCTTTCATTGATAGCAGATATATGCAAAGGTGATTCTTCCCTCTGAAAGGGAAGAAAAACTGCTATGTGGTTCACAGAGGTATCGGAAGAGGACAGTTTCCCAATTCCATCTAACACGATCTGCAGCAATTCTATGTCTTTAGCAAGACTCTTGTCATTTACCTTGAAAAATCCTCTCCTTCATTCTACTTCTGGTCAGTCTGCACGCAGAACGACTCAGAGTGGAGAGGTTCTTCAGGTCTATGTAAAATAGATTCTGATAGAATATCCAGACTCTCTTGGAAAAGCCTTCCGAAACATGCTGTGAGAAGAGCGTGACCTCTGTGAATCCGACCTCTCTAAGGCCAAAATGAGGCATAAAGTATTATCCTCTCTTTCTGATGCCCTTTATCTTAAATTCTGTAAAGAATTTATATTTAGGGGAAAAAAGACAAAAGTTTATTCCCCTTTCTATAAAATAAAGATGGCGTATATTGCTACCTCTCTTGGTTCGAGGAAAAGGAAGCAGTCCAGTCTATAGGAAGCCTGTTCGTCTTCTACCTTGCGAAGAGATCTATGAAGAAGACTTTCCGCAGGTTCTCACAACTCTTTCCAATAAATGTTAAGACATACGTTAACAGTTATTATCGTCGATCGAGAAGGTTCTCACGGACATGCAAAATCTTGCATCGAACCTCTTAAGGATCGTTACGTTCCCTGTCTGTTTTCCAAATAGGTTCTCTTTTGTTAATGCGAACAGGGGCGAAAAAAGAGATTCTCGATGCTCTTTGCGATATGAGAGAGTCGTGGAATTGGCCTAAGTGATTAAAATAAATAATTTCATCGTTCCTTGTAAGCGACCCCTTTCCGATTAAATGGGTAACGAAATCAGGAACGAATCTTGCCGTTACCGAGCCTGCTGTCCGAGAGGCTACTGGACTCTTAGGTTAATAACTCGCTAAAACGAGAAAATATCTTGGATGGTGCTTCTGGCGCATTGCGCCCGGCTGGCGCTTCTGGCACAATTTGCGCCAGGCTGGCGCTTCTGGCGCTTTGCGCCAAGCTGGCGCTTCCTTCTAATTCTTTTTAGGTTATGTGCCAGAACATCTGTGCCTTTATGGTACCCGACATCCTTTCACATGTTAATTCCGTTCTTAGTAGGAAAAAACCTTTATATACGTAGTATAGTCCATTCAGGGAAACAACTTCTGCCACGAAGAGTGAAATTGTTTGTTCCCCCATCCGACCTACCAATCCCATCCTTTTTTTCCCCTGACAGTCAAAATCCCCCCCCCGATTCTAAAAAGTTGTGTGCGTTTCTCGAAAGACTTGACCATACCGTAGTCTTAAAGTGAATTCTTTACTACATCCATCTTCTCACTAAGCATGTACTCTAATAAGCCATGCTTTCGTAAGCATGAGAGCATTATATTATATAATGTTCTGCTGCGTTAGAATCCTTTAATAATGTTACCTACGGTAAACAGCATTGAAAGGTTGTAATATCTTTCTTATTGAAAGCTTCTTAGCAAAAGGCAGACAATATTTTATGTTAGCTTAACTATCCCCTCAATCCGAGGCTAAGACCGCGATTGTAGGGGAGAGATACGGTTAGTTATTTCATCCCGCAGGAGAGAGAGATGTAACCGACCGCTCATGACTGAGAACTAGATGGTACTGCGTTGGTCTAAGCGATAGCAGTCTCCGTTAGCTGTCTGGCCTTACTCTTCCAGAGTTGCCAGCTACTCCATTCAATAAAGGAATCTTATAAAATTATCGAACTTCAGGAAGTTCTTATTAAAGCATATTTAAGCGAAAAATGACTTCGATAAATCTAGAAGCTAAGTAGGTGTTGTCTTAACAATCCCTTTAAGCGTAGTCCTTCCTAGGAAAGTCCTAGAAGGATACTGGTAATTGAGTTGCACAGCAAAGAAGTAACTACGGTATATGTTTATGATTTGACCGTATCGTATTCTCATACAGCAGATACTCTACTACCTTCTTTCCCTGCCGAGGCAGATAGAGAAAGGAAAAATTTTTACTATCTTCGTTATTTTCATTAATAGAACGATAAAGTATATATATCTCCTTAAGGGGGCCGGCCGGAACCGCTATATATGGTGGTATTGGGTGAAAAATGCAAAGTCATGAAAAAATTCATGGAGCTTCATATGGCAATTGAGAATACATATACGAAATATTTCGTCAAAATTCCTCTTACTTTCGTAGTTACAGGGAAATTAGTTAACATAACTCAATAAGCCTATAACACTGATCCGTACAAGAAAATGCAATATTTCTTCTATCGTAAATTTTTATAATTATTGTCAAAGAAATTGGGAGAAATGGCATCTGTAGACATTCCCCGAGTCGAGAAGGAGACTTCAGGCTCAGGTACTAAGTCCAGTCATGAATTAGTGCGATCACAGATATCAAGTAGTCTACACGTTCCATTTCACCTCTTGACATTCGCTTGCCTTTCCGTATGTTTATGTATGTTTCGGCAAGAATTTCATCATGCCAATGAGGAAAAGACAAGGAAAACATCTCTCTAACATACAGACGAAGAAAAATCGCTCTAGTATTATTACAGAATATCATAATATTCTCGTAGTTAGTGAAGAGAGAGGGTAGGGTTGCTTAGTAACGCCCCCTTCTTGCCTGACAGTACACGTCACACTCTGCCCAAGGCTACGATCTTTGAGCAAAGAGATCTTCATTTATTATAAATAACAAAGTTTTGGTTTTTTTAATACCCAAAATGGAATATGAAATTCATAATAATGATTTACTAAATTGTCTTCCTCTGACATTCTCTTGCATTTATGTTTATTTATCTTTGTTTCAGGCAAGAATTTCATCATGCCAAAGAGGAAAATACAAGGAAAACATCTTGCTAACATACAGAAGAAGAAAATTCGCTGTAATAAGCCGAGTTAGTGAAGGGGAGAGAGAGAATTGCGTAGGAAGGAGTGCCCCATCTTGCCTCAAGCAGTGCCCCAGGCTGCGATTTATTAGCATTGTCTTCATAGAAATACGAAGGAAAACTTTGAACGCCCGTATCTCAAAACTATACTTATTGACCTTCAAAATCTATCTTCTCACTTAGTTTTAAAGCTATAACATTGGAATTTCGTATATAACTCAGAAAGACATTATAGAACAATCAAATAGAGCCCTTTTTTTTATAAATTTTTTTCTCCTGATTTATAGGGTTTATTTTTTTACCATATTGAAAAATTCATATCTAGCAAAAAAAATGACTTTTAGAAAAAAAACTCTCCATTCGATTGGAGGTCTACATCAGGTCTATATATGGTAGTAACTCCCCAGGTCTTCATATTAAATATCAAGGGAGGAGATAGAATTTGAAAAATGGTTATTTTTGGGATAAATCGCCCTGGCGTCACAAAACCGAAGGTCAGAGGCGAAAATCATATGCGGTTTGGAGATGTCCCAAGTCACCTTATTAAGTGGTATGAATATCAAAGTCCTGTCCTTAAAAAATGGCATTAGCCGGCCGGCCCCCTTAAGGAAGGAAGTTAATCCAGGAACTCTTTAAATCTTCATGATTTCCTCATAAATCGCGGAAGAGACAGAATTCCTGTTCATCTCTAGGGTTTACGGAAGGAAGTAGATATTTCCTATCCGCCATCATACCCAAACGTCGATGAGATTCTTATTAAGAAAAAACTCCCAAAGCTCTTGCCTCCTCATAACAGGGGAACGGGGAAGAGCATGAATGAAGGAGAGAGTCCGCACTGAGAGGAACTGCCTAACACAGGAGTCCTCTGAATAATGAAAAAGGGCTTCTCTTAGTATCAGAATCCTTCTGACAAAAGCAACGGCCGCCTGTGCGACATCTTGCACCTTTGCCAGGGGAAAGTTGCTCAAGTTAAAAACTCAAAGAGGAGCCTCGCGACTGACCTCTCTCTCAAAAGAAGATTTTGGAATATTTTGGCGCCTGGCGCCTGGATAGTTCCGCGCGCCTGGAATGTTCCGCACACTAGAAAGGAGACTCGCTCCTGGAACGTTCCGCTTGCGTGGAAGGTCCCGTGCGCCCTGATAGTTCCGAGCGCCTACTAGGCTCCTTTTAGAAGGAGCCTCTTGCCCGTAAACGTTCAATGGAAGGATCCTTCTGATTGCCACTCTACTATAAGGCTCCTCGCTCTAGCCGTCTGTTTTCTCTTTGAAGGCGCCTTGCGCCAAGAAAACTTTTCTGGAACGCGGCTCGCGCTCAGTTGCTGGAACGCGGCTCGCATTTGGCTGTAGGAACGCGGCTCGCGCTATGTCTGTTGGAAGCAACGCTCGCGCTGCTTGGCTGTTGGAACGTGGCTCGGCGCTTGCTTGCTGGAACGCGGCTTCCTAGCTGCTCTTCGCTTGTAGTCAGTTTGGCGCTCCGTGTTTCTCTTAGTTTTCAGAGACGCGCTAGATCGTCCGAACTCCAAACATGTACATTCTTCGTCTTTTCGGATGTAAGATGAAGAAACGGAAGAAGAGACGCACTATTTTAAGGATGCCTTTCCAATGGGTATCCTTGGCAGTCTGGGACGTTCTACAGATCCTGCCGAGGGGACGCCTGATCGGTGGGGATTCTCCATAACTTCCGTAAGGCTTTCGACATTCCTTCTCCTCTGGGCTTGTGAGCTTGGAAGAGGTCTAGGCCTGAGAGCGAGACAGAGTCGATCAGACGCACCCTCCACTATTTTAGGACGCCTTTCCAATGGCGAACTTGGCAGTCTGGGACGTTCTACAGAATCTGCCGAGGGGACGCCTGACCGGTGGGGATTCTCTGAAACCTCCGTGCAGCTTTCGACATTCCTTCTCCTCTGGGCCAGGGAGCTTGGAAGCGGTCTGGACCTGGGAGCGAAACAGGGCCGATCAGAACGCACCCTCCACTGCACTGGGAACACTAAATTCACTTCTTACCTTATAAGAGCTCGCATTTTGAGCTAAATCCATTTATCTTCAAATATATGAATTTGTAGATTCTGTGGAGTAAGAAGGTGATGAGGATGCAAAAACTACTATTACTGTTAATACTCTAACTGCTCGTTATCACGAGAGCTATTAAAGCTTCTAAAGGAAGCGTAAAAAGTTATATGCTTTTCTGACTTCCTAAAGTAGGAAGTTAAGAGTTTTATTTCCTCAATCAAGTTCTAACACTTATTACACGTATTAATGAATAAATATTAATATTTCCCTTTCTTGCAAACTATGTGAGTGTCTACCGAAAACTTCGGTAGTTACACGTCATATATTCTTCGAAATTTTCGAAGTCAAATTCATTAAAAAGTTAATAAAAGCGTTTGCCGAACCAAAGACCCAGTACTTCCCTGCAAAAGACAGCCCAGAAGATCGATGGCGATGAAACATGAAAATCAAGTCAGGAGGTACCGCAAACGTATGTTTACAATACGGCGACAGAGAAAAATCTGGTTCTAGAAGGTAATGGTTCCTATTCCTGTCACCCAGCGGCAGGACGGTAGATCACCTGACCTACCTACCTGTAGTGTGTGCCGCGAAATTCGAATTTCTGTCGGGGACGACGGAGTCTATAGCTAAGTATATATCTGTCAGGGTAGTTGAATGTATGAAAACATCTTTTCAAGAGATGTTTCGACATCACTGATACCACAAACCTCACCTTGCGTGAATTTTGGAAGGAGCATTTCGATGTGATATGCATCTGACTCATCGACAAAGCTTGGCAGGGGGTTTCGAGGTGAACCTTGAATTCTTCGTGGAGGAAACTCTGGCCTGATGCCGTATCCGCCCGAGACTTCGAGGGATTCGATGTGGGCGAAGCTGGTGCTGCAGATTCAGAAACAGTTGACGATCCTGAAACTGTTTTGCAACCAGATCTTGACGAGATCGTTGCACTCGGCAAGTCCATGGGGTTGGTTGTCGATGAGGATGACATCAATGACCTTCTCGAGGAGCACCAAGAGGAGCTTACGACGGATGACCTGAAGGAGTTGGAGGCCAAGCAACATAACGTCGTTCAAGAGGAGTTCTCTAGCAGCGGCGAGGAGGAGGAGGAGGACCCTATGACAACGGCAGAAATTAAGGATGTTTCCTAGCTGGCGTTTTCATAAAAGTGCAATCAATTTGTGAGAAAAAAAGACACCCCAAAAAGGCTTCTTACACAGGTCGTAGTGCTTGCGCAGTTTGATGACGTTTGACCTGATCGTTTTCAGGAACATTGTGAAAAGTAGGCAGAAGCAATCTTCCTTGGATAGTTATTTTTTAAAGAGGCCTTTAGTACTAGCAGGAGTAAGCAAAAAGGAAGAACCAAGTGATAAAAAACAGAAAGTTGAAAGTGGTGAAGTTGAAATTTTGTATAAAAAAAAAAAAAAAAAAAAAAAAAAAAAAAAAAAAAAAAAAAAAACAAAAAAAAAAAAAAAAAAAAAAAAAAAAAAACGCAAAGTAGAAAAAAGTAAAAAAAAAAAAAAAAAAAAAAAAAAAAATTTTATAATCAAAAAATAAAAAAAGGAAAAAAATTTTTTTTATTTTAGTTTTTTGTAAAGTTAAGTGTTACAGTTTTGTTAATGTGTTTCGTAAAGTTTAGTTTATGTATGTTTTCCTTACATTTTTTTATGTGTTTCGTAAAGTTAAGTGTATGTGCGTATCTGCCGTTTGTCCTCCTCCTCTGTCGCCACTTTCGGAGATAGCCTCACTCGAAAGGTAAGCTTCCACATTTTACTACATACGTACAGTATTTCTTGTATACCATGTACACTAATACACTTTATTTACAGGTATATTAGCAGTACGTATTAAGTTAGGTATTGAATGGTCCAAATTGTTGTAGTATTTCATTGTTTATAGGTCCATTTAGCTTTATTATGAAATTTACTGGGGTGTTTTTGGAGGGCTTGGAACAGATTAGCCATTTTACAAGTAAAATGCGGTCCAAGATACGAAAAGCTAATGATACGAAGGCCCCCTCGGAACGGATTAATTTCGTATCTCGAGGTACCACTGTATATGGAATATGGAATTTTACATAGTAAAGTTACTATCTACCATGTACAAAACATTTTTGCTCTTTTCCAGATAGAAATAGGTATCTTAGATACAGGACATGTAAAGTTAATAATTTGGAACCCCCAATAAAATTTACAACTGAAAACAGAAGGGAATCAATATTAACTATTCTCAACATTTGGGTGAAACAATTTGGGATTGTCAGTAAACAAATGAAACAGAAATTAGCTGGACACTGTTGGGATAAAAATCATAGGACAAATTTCAAGGAGAGCAAATTAGTATACAGAAGTAATTTACACACAAAAATGGAGTAATTGAAAGGACACTTATAAACCACTAGTATTTACAATAATGGGAAACAAAACTGTGAACAGCCTAGATACTTAAATGTACAAAAAATTATGACTATAAAAGAGCCAGGCCTATTCCATAAGGTCAAAAGGTCAAACCAGGTTTTACATCTTAAGGACTGTGAGGGAAGGACTACTAAAAATCCCTCCACTGAAGGAAGGCACAGGGTTAGAGACGATCCTTTGGAGGCTGCGTGATGGATCATGGGTTAGCAAGTATGAGGAGATGCATACACAGGTCACCAAACTAAACACCATATGACAAGGACACTGAAAATGATAGCTGGACCTACTGTAAACTAAGAGCAGTATTTTGTATATTGTTCATCTTTAAAATTTTTAAATAAAATAACCGAAATGCAATTTCCATTTACTGGATTTTTCTATTAATTGGAACAAGAAAGTTTGTAAACTTTCATCAATAACAATAATTCCTTACTTTCCTTAAGAAACTGTTACATTAAGAGAAATGTCCCATGCAAATTTTGCAAATCTACTTCCAATAAAAACATGTACGGTATAACACTAAAAATTAAAACTTACTTATAATTCCTGGAGTATCTGTAGAACTATAAGACCCCTGTCTCCAAATACCCTCAGTCCAAGCAAACCTTGAAAAACTTCTTGCTTCTAAGTTACAGAAGTCTACCTTACGTGAATGCGTGCTTGTAATGTAGTCAATTTCTCCACAATACCAGATTAATTTGTTGATGTACCTGAGAATAAATTCTGACCTTTACACAAGTCTGCTTTCATCATATAAGGGGTCAATAACACCAGTCACTTGATCTGTTAGTTAAAACTGCTAATACAAATGATTCAATATACAAGAAAATGTCCTACAGCTTTATCCTATGTACCATTTTTAAAAGAAATGGCCAGAATTTCAAAGACACAAGCAGCACTTCATAACAAATATCCATGCACAAAATTCAATGGGTTGGAACAACTTACACATGGATACTGCATTTACAGATGATTAACTGGAGCAAAAGATAAGCTCTCTTTGACAAGAGACCTGTATTCCCAATTAAATGCAATCTTTGGGATTAACAGCCAGATAATTAAGAGTAAAATGATATTGTTATGATACAATAAAGTTTCATACATACTTACCTAGCAGATATATACTTAGCTAATCTCCGTCGTCCCCGACAGAAATTCAAATTTCACGCCACTCGCTACAGGTAGGTCAGGACTAGGAACCATTCCCGTTTTCTATCATATTTTCTCTCTTCCACCTGTCTCCTGCGGGGAGGCTGGGTGGGCCATTAATCATATATATCTGCCAGCCAGGTAAGTATGTATGAAACTTTATTGTATCATAACAATATCATTTTCATACAATCAACTTACCTGTCAGATATATACTTAGCTGATTGGCACCCTTTGGTGGAGGGTAAGAGACAGCTACTTATGGAATAGACAGGTAAACAACATATGTTGTAGGTATAAATAAACCTTGGTTCCTACCTGATAGGTGGTAGACTTCGTGGCTGTTGCCCAGGAGTCTGCATCACCTCAAGAAACTTTAGCGAGATATATGATCTATGGCCAAGAGTTCTTGCGGGTCTGTCGATGGGGTCTTATCCGCTTACTCGGCAGAGCCTGAAAGGACTTTGTCAATGGGTGCTGATCCACTTATATGACAATACACCTTAAGAAGGAGCACACAACCAATCCCGACTACCTGATCCTAACCACCATGTTAGTATTAAAGATTGTTCCGAGTTATCCCCAAACTCTTCACAACAACCATAACTCAAAAACACATTACGTACACACACATAAATTTAAAAAAAAAAAAATAATAATAATACTCATCTAATAAGATATCACAAGAGTTCCTTACTGAACAATAGTGACTGGCCGCCAGTGCGACATCTAGCACTTTTGTCAGCAGAAAGTCTAGAACATATCTAATAGAAGGTATGTACAAATTTAAGGATCGGTGTTAGCTCCTATACCCAGGATCGTATCCGCAGACACGAAAGGACCTAGAGAAAAACAATTCTCGTAGGTCACACGAACATCTCTCAAGTAGTGAGATGCAAATACTGAGTTGCATCTCCAAAATGTTGCTTCCAAGATGTTCTTTAGCGACATATTCTTATGAAACGAGAGAGACGTCGCTACTGCTCTTACTTCATGAGCTTTCACTCTTAAAAGTCGCAACGCGTCGTCAGGACAGATCTTATGCGCATCTGTAATGACGCTTCTCACAAAGAACGTAGAGCATTAGCACAGTCTTGTGGTCTTTTACCGCACCAAAGACCTTGTCTAGAGCATTCTTAGACATGAGTTTCTTGTGGGGGGTCCCTTTTTACTTTTTTTTTGCGCACCAAAAGACCTTTGTCTAGAGCCCCCATCCCTGGTGTTTTCTTCTGAAGATAGAATTTCAGAGCTCTTACAGGACAAAGAGATCTTTCTGCCTCTCTCCCACGAGACTCGATAGCCTTTAACCTCGAAGGTCCTAAGCCAGGGATTCGAGGATTCTCGTTTTTAGCTAGAAATAAAGCTTTAACGAGCAAATGGCTGAGTCCCCACCTTGAATCCTACTTTATCCTCTAGAGCATGCAGTTCACTAACTCTTTTTGCTGTCCGCCTAAAGATAAATAGGAAACAAAATTTTCACTAGTTAGTCTCGAAAAGACGCCAGATGAGGGGGTTCGAACTTTTCAGATGACAGAATTTTAGAAATACATCTAGGTTCCAGCTAGGAGGAGCTGGTTCCGTAGACTTCGTAGTTCAAAGGATCTTAGATGATCGTGGAGATCCTTCTTATTCTGTCAGATCTAGTGTCCTCTATTCCTGAAGACTGCCGAAAGCATGCTTCTGTATCCCTTTATTGTGGGTACAGATAGATGCGATTCTTCCCTCAAGAATAGCAAGAAATCAGCGATTTCAGTCACAGAGGTAGTGGAGGAGGACAACTTCTTAGACTTGCACCACCTTCTAAAAACTTCCCACTTGGACTGATATACTCGTCTAGTGGAAGCTCTGCGGGCTCTCGCAATCGCGTTTGCAACTTTGTGAGAAAACCCTCTCGCTCTGACAAGTCTTTCGATAGTCGAAAGGCAGTCAGAGCAAGAGCGGGGAGGTTTTGATGATACCTCTGGAAGTGTGGTTGTTTGAGAAGATCCGTCCTTCTTGGGAGGGATCTGGGAAAGTCTACTGTCCACTCCACCACCTCTGTGAACCAATCTTGTGCTGGCCAAAAGGGGGCTATCAGGGTCCTCCGTGTCCCCTTTGAAGCCACAAATTTCTTTAAAACTAGTCCCAGGATCTTGAACGGAGGAAAGGCGTAGACGTCTACGTGAGACCAGTCTAGTAGGAAAGCGTCGACTATCAGAGCTCTGGGGTCTTCTACCACCGAGCAAAAGACTTCCAGTCTTTTGGATAGGAAATGTGGCGAAGAGATCCACATGAGGAGTTCCCCCAAAGAGACCAAAGACTCTGGACCACAAAAAAAAACCAATTCTGAGTGGAGGGTCCACTCTGTGTGAAGGACCTGGTTCCTCCAGCTGAGCCTGTCCGCCCTTATCGTTTCCTTTCTCCCTGAATAAATCTCGTAAGCAGGGAGATATTTCTCTGTGAAGTCCAAAGCAGTAGGTCTCATGCCAGTTTGTAAAGGAACAAGGAGTGAGTCCCTCCTTGTTTCCGAATGTAGGCCAACACTGTGGTGTTGTCTATATTCACTTGAACTACTTTGTTCGATACCAAAGGTTCTAGGTTCTTTAGAGCCAGATTGTTACGGCAAACAGAGTTCTTTGCAGTTTATGTGACAGGCCACCTGTGCTGCTTCCCAGATGCCTGATACCTCTCTCGAGCCTAAAGTTGCTCCCCAACCCTTTTCCGACGCGTCGGAGTATAACACTAGGTTTGGGTTCTGAACCTTCAGGGAGATTCCCTTGTTCTCCTTCAATGGGGGCAACCACCATTCCAAGTGAGGTTTCATCGCCCACTGGAATGGGAAAGGCGTCTGATAGAAGTCCGGTCTTCCAACTCCAAGACCTCTTGAGGAAGAATTGAAGTGGACGTACATGCAGTCTTCCTAGAGGAAAGAACTGTTCGAGCGAGGAAAGGGTTCCTAGAAGGCTTAACCATTCCCTCGCCGACGTCCGTTCTTTCCTTAAGAAGAGAGAGACTTTCTCCAAGCCTTTCGCGAGTCTCTCTTGCGAAGGAAATACTCGAAAACCCCAAGAATCCATCTGAATCCCCAGATAGACTAAGTTCTGTCTGGGGGTCAGCTGCGACTTCTCGAGGTTCACGAGTAATCCCAACGACTTGATCAAGTTCATGGTCAGAATAAGGTCCTCCAAACACTGCCTCTCTGATCTGGCCCTGATGAGCCAGTCGTCCAGATACAGAGAGATATTTACACCTTTGAGGTGAAGAAACCTCGCCACATTCTTCATCAGGCTTGTGAAGACCTGAGGAGCTGTGGACAGGCCGAAACACAAGGCCCTGAACTGAAAGATCCTTCCCTCCATCATGAAACGGAGGTACTTCTTCGACGAAGGGTGAATCGGGACGTGAAAATAGGCGTCCTGGAGATCCAGAGACACCATCCAATCTCCTTGGCACAAAGCCGAAAGAACTGAGGCCAAAGTCTCCATGGAGAACTTCTCCTTCTGAACAAATTTGTTCAGAGAGCTGACGTCTAGTACTGGTCTCCAGCCCACCGAGGCCTTCGCAACCAGAAAAAGGTGATTGTAAAACCCCAGGGAGTTTTGATCCAGCACTAGTTCTATCGCTCTCTTGTCCCACATCTGATCCACCATCAGTCGAAGAGTATCCCTCAGCACAGGGTCCCTGTATCTGGCTGACAGTTCCCGCGGAGTTGAAGTCAGGGGAGGACTGTCCTGGAAAGGGATAAGGTATCCCTTCCTTATCACAGACATTGATGAGGAGTCCGTGTCTATACGTGCCCAGGCCTCCGCAAATCCTAGGAGCCTGGCACCTACTGGTGTTTGGAGGTGTGTAGCATTATTTAGCCTTCTTAAAGGGATGGAAGGCAGACCTACCTCTCCTCTCAGGAGCCTTCCTTTTTGAGGGTGCTCTGGAGGGAGGGCCTCCTCGAAAGGGCTGAAGAGACGTACTCGGTCCTCTCTTTTCAACCGTAGCAGCAGGTCTCTTCTTTCTCGATGACTGAATAAGAAGGTCTTGAGTCGCCTTCTCAGTTAGTGATCGGGAAATGTCCTTCACCAACTGAGAAGGAAAACAAAAAGTCAGATAAAGGAGGGAGTACAAAAGTGCTGCTCTCTGAGAGTGGGAGACCACCTTGGTCAAAAAAGCACTGAAAACTGTCCTCTTCTTAAGAAGTCCCGCTCCAAATAAAGAGGAGATTTCTAAAGAGCCATCTTGTACTGCCTTGTCAATACACGACAGTATACAAAGGAGTACTTCCGGGTCGAGACCTTCTGCATCATGCGCCTTTTTGGACATCACCCCAAGGGACCAATCTAAGAAATTGAATACTTCCAAAACATGGAAGAGTCCCTTGAGGAGGTGATCCAGTTCTGAAATGCCCCAAGTCACACGGGCAGAGTTCAAACCGTGTCTTCTCGACGCATCCACTAACGTCGAAAAGTCTGCTTCAGCCGGAGACGGGAGAGAAAGTCCCATATTCTCTCCCGTTTAGTACCAAATGCCCCTTCTGCCAGCGAGTCTCGCTGGGGGCATGCAGAAGACCGTCCTGACCAGCTCCCTCTTCGAATCCATCCAAGAATTCAGAGACTGAAGAGCCCTCTTCATAGAGATGGTGGGTCTCATTCTAAGGAAAGACGAAGATCTTGGCGCCTTTGTGCTTGAAAACAAAGAGCGCGGAGAGGGAAGAGAGGCAGGGGTTAAAGCGTCCCCATATTCCTCAAGAAGATGGGCTGTCAAGACTTTGTAGCTTGACAGTCCGTCTCTTCCACGAGTCTCGTCTTCTGAGTTCTCATCCAACTCAGGGTCTAAAGGAGAATCCGTAGTTAAATCAGGAAGTCTTCTATCTGGGGGAGACAAACTCCTGATAGGAGAGGGACTAAGAGCGTGTACATAGCTCCTCTTGACAAAAGTTGGCGCCCCACGTCTGGATGGCGCATCTTGTCTGAAAGATTGTTCAGCCTTGTAAGACGCTTCGCGCTTGGCTGGCGCCACGCGCCTAGGTGGCTCCTCATATATGGAAGATGCCTCGCGCCTGGATGACGCCTTGCACCCGCCTGGCGTCCTGGCTGGCGCCTTGCGCTTGGCTGGCTCCTGACATCTGGAAGACGCCTCGCGCCTGGCAGACGTCTCGCGCTTGGCTGGCGTCCTGGCTGGCGCCTCACGCTTGGATGACGCTTCGCGTCCGGAAGGCATCCTGGCTGGAGTCTCGCGCCTGGCTGGTTCCACGCATCTGGAGGACGCCTCGTGTCTGGATGACGCCTCACGCCTGGCTGGCGTCCTGGCTTGCGCCTCGCGCCTGGCATATGCCTCTCTAGCTCTTGCTCTAGAAAGCATTTCCTCTTCTACATGTTTGGAAGAGGAAGCTTCATGCCTAGAAGACGCCTCGCGCCTGGCGGGGGAAAGAGGACGAGACTTTTTGATAGGAAGAGAAACGTCCTTCTTGCGAGGAGGATCTCCAGCCAAAACTCCTACCAATGAGGCTAGCTGCTCTTGGACAGCTAGAAGAATTCCCTTAGAAGCTTCTCCCGCGTCCTCTTCAATGGGAGGAGAAGGGGACCTCGAAGGAAAACGATCCGCTACGTCCATGTAGGGAGACGTCGACACAACCTTTGCCTTCTTGATCGAGGAGGGAGCTTCATCCGAGAAGCGCTCCAGGCTCGAATTCAAAAAAGGTTCTCTCCAATTCATTTTCAGGGGCCTGGAAAGGTCTGAGTCCTTCCACCCTCTTTTAGGTGAAGGAGAGGGAGAGGAAGAGAAACACTCTCGCAGGACGCTTTTTCTAAAGCGGTCCTGAGCAGTCTGATGCGAAACAGAGCCTGCTGAAGGGACGTCTGACCGTTGGGGATTCTCCACGACCTCCTTAAGGCTTTCGACTTCCTTCTCCTCTTGGCATGGGAGCTTGGAAGCGGTCTAGGCCTGGGAGCGTCGCAGAGACGATCAAACACTGGGAGCACTCACTTCACTGAACACTTCACTATCACTATCCTTACCTTGTAAGGCCGCCATTTTGGACCTCATCTTGGAGATAGTAGCCTTCAGGTCGGCGATTTCAGAGGCCGATTCTGAATGTAAAGTCTGTGAATGATTCGGCACAGAGGGAGAATCAAAAACATTAACATTAGATGAGATAGATTCAATAAAAGGCTCAATAGGCCTTGTACACACACCCTTTGATGCACGTCTAACTCTATCCCTCTCTAACTTCCTCAAATAAGAAGTTAGAGTCTTCCATTCTTCAGCATTCAACCCCTCACATTCATGACAGGTATTAGTAGAAGAACATTCAAACCCCCTACATTTACAACATACAGTGTGAGGATCAACTGAAGCCTTCGGTATCCTCACCTTGCAGCCTACATTCACACACATTCTCACACTAACACTTGAATCAGGCATACTGAGAAAAATCAAAAAGCAATTCCAAATTCAGTCCACAGTAGCGAATGCCAAAAACCACGATCCAGGTACGTCACCAAAAAGTCCGATGAAACGATGATCAAAAGCTTTGAAATAAGATTTCAGGTCAGGAGGTAGTAACAACAATGTTGATACCACCGGCGACAGAGAAAATATGATAGAAAACGGGAATGGTTCCTAGTCCTGCCACCCAGGGCAGGCCGGTAGATCACCTGACCTACCTGTAGCGAGTGGCGCGAAATTTGAATTTCTGTCGGGGACAACGGAGTCTTAGCTAAGTATATATCTGACAGGTAAGTTGATTGTATGAAAATAAGAATTATACATTCTTCTGTTCCATAGATACTGTATCGGTAATCTGAATGACAATACAGTACGACCTCTTAAATCCGGGAACCTTGGGACCAGGCCACAGCTGGACCACAGAAAATCCTGGAATATAGAATACATCTGCAAGCTAATTCCACATTGAAATAGCCCAGTTGCCAAATTAGCCTGCTACCTCCTTAAGTTTTGACACTGCTTTTCATCATTTTATTACTCATATCTTTTCGCTTTATCATTTTGTAACTTCATACTGTATTTTCTTCAAAACAGTGCACTTTAACTCATATAGCCTACATTCCCGAATCAGCCTAACTGTAAGTCAACTAATCAAATTTTCTCATAATCTGCAGAATATTATAGGCAAATTTCATTTCCTAAATTTACTATCTCCATAGTTATCACCAATAGTTTCTTCGTCATTTCTTTGGATAATAGAGGGTAAATGAACCCTAATTATTTGTTATCAAAAGAAACATTTTCTAGCACAGATGAAGATTTGTGCTTGTTTCTTACCTTTAGCATTATCTGATCTCATGGGTAAATAAAGAGCTGAAATGAATGATCAAAACTGTATCATCTATACGTCTTTCAAGTGCTTAATAAGTGTAAGGGATTCACGCATTGCCAAATGTCTTGTTGTTTTTATTAAAAGTTTTGACTTGGTAAGGTCTTCTTATGTGGAATCTTTAATAAAACATACCGTGTTCCCCCGTATTCGCAGGGATGGGTACCAGACACCCCGCAATAGCTTGAACTCGCAAATAGAACTCCCTCTAAAAATGCTTATATCTGCCTATCTTGAAAGTTCAAATACCAAAAGTATACTTAAAAGTATCATCCTACATCAAACATAACATTGAATTGGTATTGTTAATATCATTTCAAAGTTATCCGAAACATTTTACCATTAGAAATAATTAAATAGCCAATAACAATAGAGAGAGAGAGAGAGAGAGAGAGAGAGAGAGAGAGAGAGAGAGAGAGAGAGAGAGAGAGAGAGAGAGAGAGAGAGAGAGAATAACTCCTTACAATATTAAAAGATTGAAATGAACTTCTGTAGGCAACACTTCTTCCCCTTCCATAAATACATATATCTTTTCCAGAGAAGAGAGAAAGAGAGGGCTGAACAAGTATCTATTTATCTGGATGATATTCTTTTGCTGAGAGAGAGAGCAAAAGAGAGAGAGATAAAGAAGGAAGAAATAGAAACACTAAATGTATACCTTATGTAACATTCTACATCAAATTTACCTTAAATTATTATCATATTACTGTATTAATCTTAGAGATTGTATTAATATAATTTCAAAGTAATCTTAAACATTAGTACCATTAAAGGTATATGCGTACATACACACATACTTCTAACATTTGCAGCAGAGAGAGAGAGAGAGAGAGAGAGAGAGAGAGAGAGAGAGAGAGAGAGAGAGAGAGAGAGAGAGAGAGTTGGTATTAGTGAGAAGAGAAGGAAAGAGACAGTGATGGTTAGAGTGAAAGAGAAAGTAAGAGAAAGGAGCTTTCTCTTTTCTTTCTTTTCCATTTAACCAGACTGAGCCACAGCAACATGTGGTCTGGTACAACTAGTTAATAATATAATCTCAAAGATTAATACAGCAAAAGGACAGTAATTTAAGGTATATCTGAAGTAGAATTTTATTTAGGGTATACATTTGGTATTTGAACTTTCAAGATAGGAAGTTATAAGCATTTTTAAATGGGGTTCTAAGTATTCGCAGGGTTTAACTATGCATCCACCACAAATACAGGGGTCCACTGTATTCATAATACAGTAGTGCCTCAGGATACGAAATTAATCCGTTCCGAAGCGGCCATCGTAACCTGATTTTTCCGTATCTTGAACTATGTTTTACATGTAAATTGCCTAATTCGTTCCAAGCCCTACAAAAACACCACCAGTAAATTTTATATTAAGCTAAATTAACCAATAAACAATGAAATACAACAATTAGGACCATTCAATACCTAACATAACCTTTATTGTAGTATGTACCCGTGAATAAAGTGTATTAGTGTACATGGTACACGAAATACTTTACGTACATATGTAGTAAAATGTGGAACCTTACCTTTCGAGTGAGGCGATCTCCGAAAGTGGCGACATAGGAGGAGGAAAAATGGCAGAAAACATGAACACTTAACTTTACGAAACACATTAAAAAATAGCAGAAAACATTAACACTAAACTTTACGAAACACATTAACAAACGGCAGAAAACATTAACACTTCTTGATTATCTCCATCTTCGTTCTCCATAGAAAGCATCCTCTTCTTTCCGTGAACTTCAGCAACATTCTTGGGATCCATGGCTAATAACGAAAGTAATTAAGTTCACACACAACACGATAAAGTAACTTACAGTAAAATGAAAGCGCATCACTAACACGAATTTACGTTAACAAACGAAATATATGTGAACGAACAAATTCCAGTGTTTACGATAACGCTGCTGCAAAAAAAGGGTTAAGGAACGGCTTTACATAGAGGCATGATGCTGACCAATAAGAGAGCAGGATCTTACCGCGGTGACTGGCATCAGGAACCAAAGGGAGAGCAGGAGGATGGTGGCGAGTCTACTCAGTTGGCGGTGCGCGAATTTTCAAATTGTTCTCAGTGGTCCGGGCGAATCTCAAGACTACCCTTTCGCAACCTGAATTATTTTCATATACAGAAGCAAAAAAATCTTCGTCTTTGCTTTCGTAACTTGGATTTTTCGTAAGTAGGGACTTTCGTATGTCGAGGGTCCACTGTATAAGTAATGACAGTAATAATTTTGATTATAAAAAAATAAAACTTTTTTTTATTAAAAAAACTGCATAAATTAATTTCCTGCTCTGAGTATAAGCAGCTTTACCACCATTTTATTGAGGCTGTGCAGCATTGCCAACCATCAAAGTGCAGTTTTTTCAATTCTCTAAAAATTCATATGAAGTATATTATGTCTTGGGCCTTAGGGGGGAGCTGATGCCATAAAGCCCTTTATAAAGTAAGAGCTTATAACTTCCTTATGATTGAAGGGATTTGCTTAAAATTTTTACAACTTATTCTTCAACTTATAACAAATTTTTCCACATAAAATTAGTTAGAAATTCGAATTCTAAGTTAATATTTTTGCTTTTGAAAAAAAATATGACATCACTTTTAGAAAAGGTCAAAAAAAAGCTTCAATCAAAAATCAGTTTAGCTCTGTACAAATCAAGATAGTTATACTCGCAATGTAAAAGTTTTATCGCATTTGGTTCAGTCTTCATTTTTTAAAAAAACTAAGTTTTGAGAAAATCCCAAAAGAAAAATAAAATATATATATGCTTATTTTGTATTAACTACAAACTGTCAGTTGGAAGGCTGATTTTTACACTAAAACTATTTTTTCATAAAAGAAATATGCCCTGAAACTTACAATGTAATCAAGTGAATAGAAATGCCTTTTCAATTTAACCCTTTAACGCCGATTGGACGTATTAAACGTTGATATAAATTGTCTGTTGGGTGCCGGTTGGATGTATGGTACGTCGATATAAAAAAGTTTTTTAAAAATTCGCGGAAAAATAGTTATAGGCCTATTAGGCAAAAACTTTTGAATCACACGCCTTGGGGGATGCTGGGAGCTCACAGATCAAGGCGTTGTTTTGTTTACAATCGTTACCCAGGCGCGGAAGAGCGAATTTCTTTCATCTAGCACTAAAAAGTATCAGTGACACATCTCAGAAATTATTTTGTCACTTCGACATAATTTTTGCACCATTTTACATCAGCCGTTACATGGAGTATTATATATGAAAATGTGCAAAATTTCATGTAGAATACAACAAAAAAGCAACTCATGGTTGTAGCTTTTATTTTCTTCAGTTTTTTTTGAAATATTTTCATATCAATAATTAACGATAAGTGCCAAAATTTCAACCTTCGGTCAATTTTGACTCTACCGAAATGGTCGAAAAACACACTTGTAAGCTAAAACTTATAGTCTAGTAATATTCAATCATTTACCTTCATTTTGCAACAAGTTGGAAGTCTCTAGCACAATATTTCGATTTATGGTGAATTTATGAAAAATGATATTGTTATAATACAATAAAGTTTCATACATACTTACCTGGCAGATATATACATAGCTAAGACTCCGTCGTCCCCGACAGAAATTCAAATTTCGCGCCACTCGCTACAGGTAGGTCAGGTGATCTACCGGCCTGTGGGCCCTGGGCTCAAGGACTAGGAACCATTCCCGTTTTCTACTCATATATTTTCTCTTCCACCTGTCTCCTTGCGGGAGGCTGGGTGGGCCCTAATCGTATATATCTGCCAGGTAAGTATGTATGAAACTTTATTGTATTATAACAATATCATTTTCATACAATCAACTTACCTGTCAGATATATACATAGCTGATTGGCACCCTTCGGTGGAGGGTAAGAGACAGCTACTACTGGAATAGACAGGTAAACAACATCTGTTGTAGGTATAAATTAAAAACCTTGGTTCCTACCTGATAGGTGGTAGACTTCGTGGGTGTTTTCCCCACCGTCGTCTGATCACCTCAAGAAACTTTAGCGAGATATGTGATCTATGGGCCAAGAAATTCTTGTGGGTCTGCCGAAGGGTCTTATCCACTTACTCGGCAGAGCCCTGAAAGGACTTTGTCAATGGGTGCTGATCCACTTCACATGACAACACACCTTATTAAGGAGGCACACAACCAATCCCCGACCACCTGATCCTAACCACCATGTTAGTATTAAAAATTGCTCAGAGTTATCCCCAACTCTTCGCAACAACCGCAACTCAAAACACAATGCACAAGCACACAATAATTTCAAAAAAAATTTTATCTATTACAAGATATCACAAGAGTTCCTTACTGAACTGAAGTGACTGGCCGCTTGTGCGGCAACTGCACTTGTTCAGCAGAAAGTCTAGAACATATCTATAAGACTTAAGTAGTAAAAAAAAAAATTAAGGATTGTTGTAAGCTCCTGTACCCAGGATTGTGCCCGCAGACACAAAAGGACCTAATGAAAAACATTTTTCATAGGTCACACGCACGTCCTTCAAATAGTGAGCCGCAAACACAGAATTACATCTCCAATATGTCGCTTCCAAGATATTCTTCAGCGACATATTTCTCTGAAAAGAGAGAGAAGTCGCCACTGCTCTCACTTCATGAGCTCTTACTCTCAGGAGTTTTAAAGAATCATCCGTGCAAGCCTTATGAGCGTCCATAATTACGTTCCTGACAAAAAAGGCTAAGGCATTCTTAGACATAGGGTCTGATGGATCCTTCACTGAGCACCAGAGGCCTTGTCTAGAACCTCCCAACTGTTCCTTTTTCTTTAAGTAAAACTTTAATGCCCTTACTGGGCAAAGAGACCTCTCCGGTTCCCTGCCGACGAGACCGGATAATCCTTTTACTTCGAAGTTTCTCGCCAGGGGTTCGAAGGATTTTCATTCTTCGCTAAGAATAATTCCTTGAAGGAAACAAGATGGCTGAATCTATAGTGAACCCGACTTTGTCACTAAGGGCGTGCAGTTCGCTAACCCTTTTTGCCGTTGCCAGAGACAAAAGGAATAAACATTTTCTCGTTATATCACGAAACGAGGCCAAATGTAGGGGTTCAAATCTCTGAAGCCAAGAACTTCAGCACTACGTCTAGATTCCAGTTAGGGGGAGAAGTCAATTCTAGACTTCTTGGTCTCAAACGACCTAATCAGATCATTGCAGAATCCTTATTGTTTCCCAAATCTAGGCCTCTATTCCTAAATACGGCCGATAGCATACTTCTATAGCCCTTTATCGTGGCTACGGAGAGCTGCGATTCTTCCCTTAGAAATAACAGAAAATCAGATATTTCTGTTACAGAGGTACTGGAGGAGGACAACTTCTTTGACTTACACCACCTTCTAAAAACTTCCCACTTGGATTGGTAAACCCGGATAGTGGAAGTTCTCCGGGCTCTAGCGATCGAGCTTGCTGCTTTACTAGAAAAGCCTCTCGCTCTGACAAGTCTTTCGATAGTCGAAAGGCAGTCAGAGCGAGAGCGGGGAGGTTTTGATGAAACCTCTCGAAGTGTGGCTGTCTGAGAAGATCCCTCCTTTGTGGAAGGGATCTGGGGAAGTCTACTATCCACTCCAGTACCTCTGGAAAACCATTCTTGAGCTGGCCAAAAGGGGGCTATCAGGGTCATTCTTGTCCCCTTTGAAGTCACAAACTTCCTGAGTACTTGTCCAGAATCTTGAATGGGGGAAATGCGTAAACGTCTACCTGCGACCAGCCTAGTAGGAAGGCGTCTACGCTAGAGCTCTGGGATCTTCTACTACTGAACAGAAGACTTCCAGTCTCCTCGAGAGGAACGTGGCAAAGAGGTCGACATGAGGAGTTCCCCACTCGGTATGAAGGACCTGGTTCCTCCTGCTCAGCCTGTCCGCTCGTACGTTCCTTACTCCCTGAACGGAACCTCGTCAAGAGAGAGATGTTCCTTTGGGATGTCCACAAAAACGGACAGTTCTCTTGTGAGTTCGTAAAGGGCATACGAGTGAGTACCTCCTTGCTTCCGAATGTATGCCAGAGCGGTTGTATTGTCCGCATTCACTTTGTACTAATTTTGTTGCATACTAACGGTTCGAAGCTCTTTAGAGCTAGGTGACAGCTAGCAGTTCTTTGCAGTTTATGTGCCAGGACACTTGAAGAGCATTCCAAGTGCCTGACACTTCTCTCTTTCCCAAAGTTGCTCCCCAACCTTTTTCCGACGCGTCGGAAAACAATACAAGGTTTGGGCTCTGTATTTCCAGGGAAGTACCTTTGTTTTCCCTCAGTGGGAGTAACCACCATTCTAGATGCCGTTTTATCAGATCTGGAATGGGAAAGAAGTCCGAGAGGAGTCCTGTCTTCATGTTCCACGAATTTCTGAGGAAGAACTGAAGAGGACGGAGATGAAGTCTTCCTAGATGAAAGAACTGCTCGAGCGAGGAAAGGGTCCCTAACAGGCTCAACCATTCCCTCGCCGAAGTCCGTTCCTTCCTTAGGAAGAGAGAGACTTTTTCTAAACCTCTCGCTAGTCTCTCTTGAGAAGGAAATACTCGAAAAACCCCGAGAATCCATCCGAATCCCCAGATATACCAAGTTCTGGCTGGGGGATCAGTTGGGACTTCTCGAGGTTCACGAGTAATCCTACGTCTTTATTAGGTTTAGTGTCACAGTCAGGTCCTCCAAACACTGTTCCTCTGACTTTGCTCTGAAAATAAGCCAGATCGTCTAGGTAATAAGGAGATATACTGATTTCCTTTCATATTGAAGCCATCTCGCCACATTTTTCAAAAGGTTCGTGAAAACCTGAGAGCCGTCGACAGGCCGAAGCACAAGGCTCTGAATTGGAAGATCCTTCCCCCCGTCATGAAACGGAGGTACTTCTTCGACGAAGGATGGATCGGGACGTGAAAATAGGCGTCCTGGAGATCCAGAGACACCATCCAATCCCCTTGGCGAAGAGCCGCCAGGACTGAAGCAGAGGTTTCCATGGCGAACTTCTGTTTTTGAACAAACTTGTTCAGAGCGCTGACATCCAGAACTGGTCTCTCAGCCCCCCGAGGCTTTCGCAACCAAGAAAAGACGATGTAAAACCCCGGGGGCAGGGGAGGCTTTGATCCAGCACAAGTTCTATAGCTCTCTTGTCCCACATCTGATCCACCATTTGTTGAAGAGTATCTTTCAACACAGGGTCCTTGTAATTGGCGGACATTCCCTCGGAGTTTGACGTCAGGGGGAGGATTGTCCAGGAAAAGGAATGAGATATCCCTTCTGAAGAACCGACATCGACCAAGGGTCTGTGTCGATGCGAGTCCAGGCCTCCGCAAATCCCCGGAGCCTGGCACCTACTGGTGTTTGGAGGAGCGCCACTTCACTTTCCCCTTTTAAAGGGGCGGAACGAGGCTCGACCTCTCTTCTCGGTCGTTTTCCTTTTAGCGGTAACTCTAGTGGGAGGGCCACCTCGAAAGGGCCGAACAGGAGTAGACGCCACTTTCTTTTCTCCCACCATCACTGGTCTCTTCTGGTGGACGATTGCACGGAGAAGATCCTGAGTCGCTTTCTCCGTCAGAGATCGGGAAATATCCTTCACCAACTGTGACGGGAAAAGAAAATCAGATCTAGGGGCGAATAACAAAGCTGCTCTTTGTGAATGTGACACTGCTTTCGTCAAGAAACCCGCGCTAAACACAGATCTCTTCTTCAAGAGACCTGCTCCAAATAAGGAAGAAACTTCCCCTGAGCCGTCCTTGCACCACGCCTTGTCAATACATGAAAACAAAACTAGCCAGGAGTACATCCGGTTCTAGCCCTTCAGGGGCATGAGCCTTCTTGGACATCACCCCAAGGGACCAATCTAGAAAGTTAAAGACTTCTAGAATGTGAAACAGTCCCTTGAGGAGATGATCCAACTCTGAAAGACCCCAAGTAATCTTAGCCGTGTGAAGGCTATGTCTCCTGGATGCGTCTACCAGACTGGAAAAGTCAGCTTCAGCTGAAGCTGGGAGAGTGAGACCCATATTCTCCCCAGTCTGGTACCAAATCCCTCTCTTGCCCATAAGTCTAGGGAGGACATGCAAAAGACTGTCCTAACTAGCTCTTTCTTAGTTAGCATCCAGTTATCCAGCGATTGCAGAGCTCTCTTCATAGAAATCGTCGGTCTCATCTTCAAGAAAGCCGACGATTTCGGAGTCTTCGAGCATGAAAACAGTGAACGAGGCGAAGGAGGAGCGGCAGGGATCAATGCATCTCCGTATTCCTGGAGAAGGAGAGCTGTCAAAACTTTGTAGTTCGACAGTCCTTCTTTACCGTGAGACTCGTCCTCTGATTCCTCTTCCATAATCGGATCAGTAGGAGAGGCCACTTCCCGTTCCGGGTCTTCCTGTCCAACAACTCTCTCTACTGGAGACAAACTCCTAATAGGAGAGGGGCTAAGAGAGTGTATAGAGCTCCTATGCTTGACTGGCTCTTCGTACTTGGCTGGCTCCTCGCGCTTGGCTGGCGCCTCGCGCCTGGCTGGCGCCTCGCGCCTGGCTGGCGCCTCGCGCCTGGCTGACTCCTCGCGCTTGGCTGGCGCCTCGCGCCTGGCAGGATCCTCGCGCTTGGCTGGCGTCTCGCGCCTGACTGACTCTTCGCGCTTGGCTGGCGCCTCGCGCCTGACTGGTGCCTCGCGCCTCTCAAAAGTCTCGCGCCTGACTGACGCTTCGTGCCTTGTTGAAGTCTCGCGTCTTCCTGGTGCCACATCCTTGCGTGACAGATGCTTGTCTGGAGCCTCACGCTTGGCTGAATGCTCACGCCTGGTTAATACCTCGCGCTCGGCTGAAGCTGCTGATCTGGCAGACGTATCCCATCTGGGAGAATCCTCTGGTCTGTAATGCGTTTCTCGCTTGTCTGACTCTTTAACCTTAGAGGACGCTTCTCGTCTGTAGGACGCCTCGCGCTTGGCTGGCGCGACGCGCTTGCCTGGCGAATCAAAATAAATCTTAACCCACGAGTCTCTATCTGAGTTCTCAAAAGACTCACGTCTCACAGGAGCCTCACTCTTGGTGGGAGAGGAAGATGAGTCTTCTTGACCGGCAGTCTGACGTCTTTCTTACGAGGAGGATCCTTCGAAAGGACTCCTACTAAGGCGGACAGCTGTTCCTGCACCGCCAAAATGATTCCTCTTGGACGCTTCCTCCTGCGTCTTCTTGAACGGGAGAGGGAGTAGACCTCGAAGGCGTGTTGCCCCCATCATGGGAAGGCAAACCCTCTTCGCCTTCTTGATAGAAGGAGGCGCTTCTTCCGAAAAGCGTTCTGGGCTTGAATCCAAAACAGGATCTCTCCAGTGCCTTTTCAGGGGCCTGGACAAGTCCGAATCCTTCCACCCTCGTTTAGGAGAGGGAGAAGCGGACGAAGAGAAGCACTCTCTGAGGACGCTTTTTTCGATAGCGGTCCTGAGCAGGCTGTCTATATACAGCACCTGCTGAAGGGACGCCTGACCGGGGGGAATTCTTCCACAACCTCCGTACGGCTTTCGACTTTCATTCTCCTCTGGGCTTGGGAGCTTGGAAGAGGTCTAGGGCCTGGGAGCGTCGCAGAGACGGTCAGACGCCCCTCCACAACATGGGGACACTCACTTCACTAAAATCACTTTCACAGTCCTTACTTTCATGGTAGCCATTTTGATCTCATCCTGTGAAGCGTAGCCTTCAGTTCAGCAATTTCCGATGCCGAATCTGAATGTACGGCCAGTGAGTGTTCTGATACAGAATCACTTAATTAAGAGAAGAGTTAGCAATTAGAATTATCCAAAGGCCTCAAATAGGCCTTGTACTACTACCCGCCATCTTAGATGCAGCCCTTCTGACTCTATCCCTTCTAACTTCTTCAAGTAAGAAGTTAGAGTCTTCCATTCCTCAACATTCAACCTCTCACATCATGACAGGTGTTAGAAATAGAACAATCAAAACCCCTACATTTGCGACATACAGTGTGAGAGGATCAAACCGAAGCTTTCGGTATCCTCACCTTGCAGCCTACATTCACACACATTCTCACACAAACACTTGAATCAGACATTCTGAAGAAAAATCAAAAAGCAAGTCCAAATCCAGTCCACAGTAGCGAATGCCAAAACAACGATCCAGGTACGTCACCAAAAGTCCACAAAAAGATGAATCAATTGCTTAGAAAAGCGAATTCCAGTCAAGAGGTGGCAGCAACGATGTTGATACCCCACGGCGACAGAAAATATGAGTAGAAAACGGGAATGGTTCCTAGTCCTGCCGCCAGGGCAGGCGGTAGATCACCTGACCTACCTGTAGCGAGTGCGCGTTTGGAAATTTGAATTTCTGTCGGGACGACGGAGTCTTAGCTATGTATATATCTGACAGGTAAGTTGATTGTATGAAAAAACTTTTTCCTTACGTCTGCGTGGCAACTCTTCCGAAAAAATCAAAAATTTTTTCGTCCGATTGTCGTAATGTTTGCACCATTTTAAATTAGGCGTTACATAAAGTTTTATATAGGGAAATGTGTGCAATTTCATGTAGAATACAACTAAAAACAACCCATGGTTGTAGCTTTTATCAGTTTTGAAATATTTTCATATAAATAACGATAAGTGCCAAAATATCAACCTTCGGTCAGATGTGCAAACTTGCTCACCAACACATTGAACCACCAATAGTAAAAAGAGGAAAAATCTTGCAACAACTCAGACCACATCTATAATACTCCCTAACAATATTGGTAGAAGAAAACCTTCTCAAAGATTGGATTTGTATGTGTTGCAGAACAATTGCGTTTCTTAGTCACATGTACAGGGGCAAGAGACTCGTGTACGCAAGACATTTTATATAACATTGCTGGTAAAAAATCAGTACATAGCTATTGCACAGCATTGCATCATGCTTACATGTTGTAAGTGTAACCAATTATTATTGTATTAGAATCGAGTCCGACACAGGCTTCGATCCTGTAAATTCTACCTCATGTATGTAGGATATGATTCCTTATTGTGTAGTATTGAGCTCTGATGCTTGCATGTTTGTTATGACTATTATATATGCCTTTTGTATTTTGAATATTCTATTATGTGCCTTCTTCAGTGTAGCTAAGCCAATAAATACAAGGAAGAAGATACAGGTTGTTCCCGGTTATCAGTGGGGGTTCCGTTCCCGAGGGGTTGCCGATAAGCGTAAACCGTCATTAACCAAAACTCAGCGATTTATGGGGCCATAGGCACCATTATGGCACTTCTGTTAGGTGTGTTTTGGTGCCATAAGGCCTATGGCTCCGATAACTGGAACTCGGCCTATTATGGTGCCATAAATCACCGATTTTAAGACGAGCACCATAAAGCCAGATCGCCAATAACCAAGTCTGCCGATAACTGGGGACCGCCTGTATAGCATTATCGTCACCCTTCATCTTCTGACTTCAGCAAAAAGAGATGGGGCTACACCTCCAATACTTAAATACCATCTTTTCTCTACCTACAGGTAAGAACGAAGAATTGTAGCATGTATTAAATAGCCTATACAAACACATACAACGATTTACTAATACTGGCTTGACCTACCTTCAAAGCAAATTAATCTCTTCTAATAATCTTGAGTAATGTTAATCCATTTCTGTTTACCTGCTGGTCATAACCTGTATAAAGTCCATGTCTCTGACAACAATAAACTTTGTTTGTTTTTTCCAAAGATGTATTACCTGTACTGCACATTTTTTAAAACATTTGAATGCGTGCACACACTGTGTGCATATGTACTATTAACTACTGATTAAAGAGGCTCAAATTAGCTGTATGTATTCCCGAGAGAGAGAGAGAGAGAGAGAGAGAGAGAGAGAGAGAGAGAGAGAGAGAGAGAGAGAGAGAGAGAGAGAGAGAGAGAAAATTACTTAGCTTGGGAGATGTACAATTACTTTTTGTTAATCTTGGGATTTTCTAAGATCAGTTCTTGGGATTTAGTAAAAAAAATAATCTGAGTAGCAGCACACACCCAAATGACTCAGGTACACAGTTAGCAAGCCAAACTACCAACCTTATGAATTGACAAAATCCTTATGTTCTCTTAAAAGAAAATCTATGCCTCAATGCTGCAAGTAAGCTTGCCTACCATGGACAAGAAGCTTTATCATTTATGAAGGAACAATCAGGTGTTTCATGACATAATTTCAATGAGTTTACAAGTCAAGTTAACGTTGTCTATGAGAGAGCTGATAATAAGGATGTAAAGAGCTTTTGGCTCAAGTCTTTGTAATCAAACAGTGTGGCGAGTCTTTGGCCTTCAAGTACAGAGAAGTGAAAACTTTGCTTCTGGGGCTTGACAGTTACAGCAGAAAAGCTCTAACAAGATCATTCCCATCTTATTCTAAAGTACTAATGATTTCACTGCTCCTAAGATGGCTACTATTTTCAGAAGTTTACTAGGACTTGCAAGTTTTCATTTTGTTTGGAGGAAGGGAAACCGAGCTGCATTACCTAAGAGTTAGTACTAAGTCAATCTTCATCCCCCTCAGAATACACACTCATTTCAATTACCCCTGTTCGCTTCAGTGACGGACATCCTGTTGAAAGCCAAACTAAAAGATATAAATCGAGTTTGGCGTTCAAAAGCGAACAAGAGATCTCGGGACAAGCTAGCTCCGATCCCCGGCGATCTTACGGAAGTCAAGAATTTGTCAAAGACAATTCCACTGCAATTCCATCCGCCGGCCTTAGTGATCCACACAGATGCATCACTAACTGGTTGTGGCGGTTACTCACAGTACAAAAAGGTACAGGGAACATGGTCCCTACCATTCCGCCAGCTTCATATCAATGTATTAGAAGCTATGGCAGTGTTCCTCACCCTGAAAAAACTTCATACAGCCAAGAAATCTCACATCAAGCTGGTGCTCGACAGCGCAGTGGTAGTACACTGCATCAACAGGGGAGGTTCCAAGTCAAGCCACGTGAACCATGTCACGATAGCCATTTTTTCACTAGCAGGCAAGAACAAGTGGCACCTATCGGCCACTCACCTAGCGGGAGTAAGGAATGTGGTGGCGGATGCGCTATCACGTTCGGTCCCACTAGAGTCGGAATGGTCCCTGGACAAGGAGTCATTCAGTTGGGTCTGTCAGCTAGTACCTGGGCTTTAGGTAGATCTCTTCACCACCGAATCGAAACACAAACTCCCTTGTTATGTGGCTCCCAACCTGGACCCTCTGGCTTATGCCACGGACATGTTGGCTATAGATTGGAATCAGTGGAGAAAGATTTATCACTTTCCTCCGGTGAATCTTCTCCTGAAAGTCCTAAACAAACCCAGGACGTTCAAGGGTCATATTGCTCTGATAGCCCCCAATTGGCCCAAGAGCAATTGGTTCCCTCTTCTTCTGGAGTTGGGACTCCGCCCTCAACGGATTCCCAACCCCAGACTATCACAGCTAGTGCAAACACGGACTATGTTCGCTTCCTCAGGAAAGCCCTAACTTTATGGGCTTCATGAAGTTTGCAGCACAGAGGGATGCTGATATCGATCCTCAGAACATCATGTTCTTAGAAACTGATAAACGTGAATCAACCTTGTGTCAATATGATTAAGCAGTTAAAAAACTGGCTGTATTCCTGAGGGACTCTAATGCACAAACCATGACCACGAATCTCGCAATATCCTTTTTTCAGATCATTATTTGAAAAAAATTTGGCAGCTAGTACCATTACTACTACCAAATCGGCTCTTAAAAAGATTTTCCAATTCGGATTCAAGATAGATTTAACAGATTTATACTTTACATCTATCCCCAAAGCTTGTGCCAGACTCAGACCTACTGAGAGGCCCAAGTCTGTGTCATGGTTCTTAAAAAATGTACTTAAATTAGCCTCGGACACTAATAGTAGCTCATGTGACTATCTATCCCTCCTGAGGAAAACACTGTTCCTTATAAGTTTGGCCTCAGGAGTCAGAATATCTGAACTGTCGGCTCTATCTAGAGACCCAGGTCATGTAGAGTTTCTCCCTTCAGAAGTGTTACTTTCTCCAGATCGCCAATTTCTTGCAAAAAATGAGGATCCAATAGATACGTGGGCCCCCTGGAAGATTGTTCCGCTTCCACAGGACCCATCCTTATGTCCAGTCACTTCACTGAAAGCATATTTAGACCAGGGACTGCCCTGATATATTCTGGCCCTCTGTTTCATTATAGAAAAAGGAGGTGGCACTATTTCCCTAAAAGGAATTAGACAACAAATTTTATATTTTATTAAACAGGCCAACCCGCAGTCCTTCCCATGGGTACATGATATTAGGGCAATAGCTACCTCAATTAATAATTTCCAACATATGAAATTTGAAGATCTGAAGAAGTACACAGGCTGGAAAATCTCCTGACAGTATTCAAACGCCATTATCTTAAGTCCTTAGAAGCCCTTAAATTTCCAGCGGTGGCAGCGGGAAAACACAGTTTCCCCTGACACTGCTGGGGTTAGTAGTAAGTAGTCCAGCTTATGTCTCTCCTTTGCCTTCTCCTTCCTACC
The DNA here is from genome assembly GCF_015104395.2 of Macrobrachium nipponense. Lineage (NCBI taxonomy): Eukaryota > Metazoa > Arthropoda > Malacostraca > Decapoda > Palaemonidae > Macrobrachium > Macrobrachium nipponense. Next base: position 53,982,620 of record NC_087204.1, on the reverse strand, counting down.
AGCCTCGCTAGCATTCTTGCCGTAGCCCAGTTACGTCACAGTCGTACCTGGGTCCCTTGGATGTAATATATTGTACATATTGATTATTTCATAACTGCCTTTGATCTTAATGTATGCTTACTGTTACCTGTTTGTAACTTAATTTAGATTACAGCAACTAACCTTAATTGTTTTTGATTATCCTGTTGTAGTTATTTATGTACTGCCTCTTCCCAAGCTTGGCGTTATTCTCTGGTACTATTTCACGGAGCGACACAGGCTGAGCCCAGAAAAGGGATTTTGATGAAGGAAAAATCTATTTCTGGGCAAAGGACCTGTGTCGCCCAGTGAAATCCCACACTTACCTTTCCCCCCCCCTGTCTGGCCAAGCTTGGGTGCTATCTGCAGGAATGACGTCAGAGGCGCTAGCTGTAGCGGTAGCGGGTAGTGAGCCTTAGGTCGGCTCCTCTCTAGGTGAGGTTTTTGAAGAAGGAAGAGACTAAATGGAAAAAGACCTGTGGTAGTGGTTTCACTCACCCCAGAAACCATACCGACACCTTATAATAAAGGTGAGCGAGCCAGAATAATCCCGCATTTCCAATTTAGCTTTTCTCTGGTATTATAGCAATATTTTACCTTAGAAATGTGTGCTAAAGGAACCTATTTCACTGGGCGACACAGGTCCTTTGCCCAGAAATAGATTTTTCCTTCGTCAAAACCCCTTAATTGTCATGATGAATAGCAAGGGCACATGAAAGTTTAATAGCCAAAATTATGCCCCATATATTCAACAGGTATAATCTATAATCTAAACAATTAAACAGCCATCGTTATATTTTACACTGATATTACACAACTATAATTCCCAGTATTTGCAAAAGATAACTTACGTTTGCCATTCTTCCCAGCAGAATAAAGGTACAATACTACTCTTCTTTCCAATTTCTTCATTGATTCTTCTAGTGGCAATGGATAAATAGTATTCGTCATAATCGTTGAGTCCCCAGAAATCTTTTAAGACACGAACAACTGCAGCTATGGCATATATCTCTATTCCAAGCACTGAGATTTTATTGCTACAATTAGAAGCAGTAAACAGTTTCTTCATGAGCTCCAGTGCCATATCTCCAACATATACTGGAAAAAAATCACATATAAGTACTTTATTGGTATGATACAATTGAGCTACATCTCAAAAGTTCCTTTTGATTATGGAATCAATAAGCATGCACATATTAAACAGCAACATTTTTCAATTTTCAGACACTACTGTTAATCCCATTTGCCTAGCTGGTCCAAAAATACCATCAGTTTCAAGAAAAAATAAACAGAGGCTTTGGATAATACTTCAATCCTAAATTTTAAAATGTTTACAGCCATACACAAGGTAAAATAATACTCAATACAAAATTAAAATCATTAAAAAATAAAAATGAATTCATATCAAGTATAACATAAAAACCAAATACAGTGGACCACCCGTGTTCACAGGGGATGAGTTTCAAAACCCTTGCAAATACTTAGAAGCCCTATAAAAACACAAAGAACTGCCAATTTTGTTAGTTCAAACTGAAGAAAAATCCACTAAAAATGCTTACACCTGGCTTTTTTAATAGTTTTATCACAAAATGTGCAGTAATCATGAAAGTGATATGAAAATATAGTGATCTGTGGATATTTCTTATAAAAAAATACCGCAAAAATGTGAATTTCCTGCGAGTAATGGGTAGATATGGTCCACAGAGAAATTCACAAATACATGAGTTTGCAAATCTTGAGAATGTGAATACAGGGGATCCACTGTACTATTAACCCTTAAACGCCTAAGGGGTATAATAAAAATCGTCTTCCATATGCCTAGGGGGTCACGGAGTGAGCGCCGAAACGGAAAAAATATCTTTTTCAAAAAATCACAGTGCGCTTAGTTTTCAAGATTAAGAGTTCATTTTTGGCTCCTTTTTTTTGTCATTGCCTGAAGTTTAGTATGCAACCATCAGAAATGAAAAAAATATCATTATCATATATAAATAATGCAATATACGATAGCGCGAAAATGAAATTTCATATATAATTGTATTCAAATCAGGCTGTGAGCAAAACGGTTAATGCTAACAAGTTACTTTTTTTTCCTTGTATTGTACACTAAATTGTGATAATTTTGGTATATAACACATTGTAAAACGATCAAAGCAACACAGAGAAAATAATATCACAAAATGATGCATGAATTCGTAACGGGCGGATGTAAAAAAATATTTTTTTTTCAAAAATTCACCATAAATCTAAATATTGTTCTAGAAACTTCCAATTTGTTTCAAAATCAAAATAAATTATTGAATATTACTATACTATAAGAGTTTTAGCTTACAATTGCAGTTTTCGACCATTTCAGACAAGTTAAAGTTGACCGAATGTAGACTTTTTTTATATTATTTTATATGCAAATATTTCAAAAATGAGAAAAGCTACAACCTTTAATTATTTTTTTTTTTGTATTCTACATGAAATTGCGCACATTTTCATATATAAAACTCTATGAAACGCCTAATATGAAATGGAGCAAATATTCCGAGAATCCGACGTATGCATTTCGGAGATTTGCGGCGGAGAATCCACGCACGGAGGGAGTTTTTTTTTTTAAATTCACCATAAATCTAAATATTGTGCTAGAGACTTCCAATTTGTTTCAAAATGAAGATAAATGACTGAATATTACTAGACTGTAAGAGTTTTAGCTTACAATTGCGTTTTTCGACCATTTCGGTAGAGTCAAAGTTGACCGAACATGGTTTTTTTTCTATTTATCTTGATTTATATGCAAATATTTCAAAAATGAGAAAAGCTACAACCTTCAATTATTTTTAAATGTATTCTACATGAAATTGCACACATTTTCTTATATAAAACTTTATGTAACGGATAATTTAAAATGGTGCAAACATTACCACAATCGCACGTATGATTTTTTCGGAAGAGTTACCGCGCGAACGTAAGGAAAATGTTTTTTTCATAAATTCACCATAAATCGAAATATTGTGCTAGAGACTTCCAATTTGTTGCAAAATGAAGGTAAATGATTGAATATTACTATAATATAAGTGTTTTAGCTTACAATTGCGTTTTTCGACCATTTCGGTAGAGTCAAAAGTTGACCGAAGGTTGAAATTTTGGCAATTATCGTTATTTATATGAAAATATCTCAAAACTGATAAAAGCTACAATCATGAGTATTTTATTGTTGTATTTTACATAAAAATGCGCACATTTTCATATATAATACTTCATGTAACGGCTAATTTACAATGGTACAAAAATTATGTCAAAGTGACAAAATAATTTCCGAGATGTGTCACAGATACTTTTTAGTGCGATAAGAAAGAAATTCGTGCTTGCGCGCCTGCGTAACGATTGTAAACAAAACAACACCTTGATCCGTGAACTCCCAACATCCCCCAAGGCGTGTGATTCAAAAGTTTTAGGCTGGTAGGCCTATAAGTATTTTTCCGCGAATTTTTAAAAAAACTTTTGTATGTCGACGTAAAATACGTCCAGTCGGCACCCGAGAGGCAAAAAATGTCGACGTAAAATACGTCCAGTCGGCGTTTAAGGGTTAAATACTGCTGGAGATTTCCAACCCGTATATTTCTTCAGGTCTTCGAAATTCCTATTGTGAAAATAGTTAATGGAAGTAGCCACTGCTCGGATGTCATGGACGTGTGGGACTGAATCCGGGTTGGCCTCTTTAATTAAGTAGAGTATTTGTTATCTAATACCTTTAAGAGAAATCGTACCACCTTTCTCTCTAATGAAAAGGGGGTATGAAGATTTTTCAGAAGTCCTGGTCAAATAGCATTTAAGGGTAACGACAGGACACAATGATGCGTCCTGTGTCAGAGGAATAATTTTCCATGGAGCCCATCTGTTTTGTGGGTCCTCATTCTTAGCCAAGAACTTCCGATCTGGGGATAGTAATACTTCACCCGACGGGAGGAATTCAACATGATCTGGATTTCTAGAGAGAGCAGAGAGTTCAGATATTCTGGCACCTGAAGCCAGGGCCATTAACAATAAGGTCTTTTGGAGAAGGGTTATATATGAGCATGACTCATTATCAGTGTCTGAGGCTAATTTAAGTACGTCATTCAAAAACCAAGAGACCGTATGAGGGCGGTCTATTGGTCTCAGAGGGGCACATGCTCTTGGAATCGAAGAGAAGTATGAATCTGACAAGTTAATATTAAAGCCAAGCTGAAAAATCTTCCTTAAGGCCGATTTGATCGTAGTAATGGTACTAGCGGCTAGGCCTTTCTCAAATAGAGTTCTAAAGAACAAAATTGCCAGATTTGTAGTCATATTTTGAGCATCTGAATTTTTTAGAAAAATGGCCAATTTCTTCACTGCTGAATCATACTGCCTGAGCGTTGATTCTCTTTTATCTGATTCTATGAATAAGATGTTTAGTGAATCAATACTAGCGTCCTTTTGGGCAAAGAAACTTCTGGGCACTCCAATTCCTTGGAACTTTGAGAGCTCGCAAAGCACTTGGACTTTTTAGAATTATGAGTGCTCAGCTGGTGTTATATCGGCTGCACAGGATTTTACGGAATTTTGGGCATTACTCAACCAGTATGGGTGAGTTCGCTTTCCAGTTAGTAACACAAGTGGGAGAAGTGCCGAGACACTTAGGTGTTTCAACACTGACTGCCAGCACTTTTTAAAGTGATCAGTCAGGTTCCATCCTTGTGACTTGGACCTTAGGATCCAAGCACGTAGGATAGAAGAAACATTCCCTCTTTGAACTTTCTTCTCAAGAGGCTTAAGCCTTGAAGACTAGTGCATATTGGAGGAAAGCGCTAGTTTATAGCATATGAGTACCAATCATAGTAGCAGTATGTAATATGCTCAGCTCGCTCAGTTCAGCCAAATCAAGCGCTCTCCTCAGGCTGGAGCTTTGCCAGGGCATAAGTACACTCTTTCCCCATGATGCAGTCATCACAAGTTGATGATTGGCCACAATCTACCCCTCCTGCTAGTTCTAACAGGACAGGTAGGCATGCACTTTCTCCTTACCTGTTCTCTTGACTCCCTCGGTTGTTCAGAGTTGCAAGGCGGACAGAGAGAACTCCGATGAGTTTGTCTCTTTTTCGGAATTCGGCTACAAAAGTTAGTAGTACTATCTTGAGATCAATCCTCAGTTTGTCTCATCGTACTCTCAAGTAGTAGAGGAAAGTTTCATTGGGTCCAGTCAAATCTCTCTTCAAAGAGAGGATATCGGGAGTTTCGCACCTCGGGAAAACTAAAGGGTTTTCTTTGGATACAAGATCTTTGCGCCAATTCATCAGCACATTGATCTTGGGAATAGGAACATAGTTTCCTCTTCTGAATAATCTCCACTAGAGGCCCATGCTGTTCCAGGAGAGAAGGGTTTTCGTAGGGGTGACACATTCCTTAGTGATTCTTTTTTACCAATCTCGGGTCTCATGCTGTTTTTCGTTGCCACAAAGGCTAGCCCCTCTTGCAACGTGACAGAGCAAGCCTGAGGACACCTCTATGGTTTCCCTCCAGGAAGTACAATATGAAATTTCATCCCTACCCTTACTGGCAGCAGGGGGAAGTGAAATCGTGCTAACAGATTGATAGGCGAGTATGCAACCCACTCGTCCACTGAGGAACTAAACCCTAACCCAATGTTTTTCAACCTATGCGCCCGGGCGCACCAGGGAGGTGCTCAGGTGCGCCCCAAGGAATAGGAAAATTATATTTTAATTTGTATAATATCTTGTTATTATTTTCATAAATTTTGCAGACACTGGGTATGTTTCTATGTCTGAGTCAAGTCTTCGACATTTGACATTTCATTGGGGGTTTGAATCAGTCATTATTAGAGAGAGAGAGAGAGAGAGAGAGAGAGAGAGAGAGAGAGAGAGAGAGAGAGAGAGAGAGAGAGGAGGTAAGGTAAGTCCATGGGGTTGGTCGTCGACGAGAACGACATCAATGACCTTCTCGAGGAGCACCAAGAGGAGCTTACGACGGATGACCTGAAGGAGTTGGAGGCCGTGCAACGTAACATCGTTCAGGAAGAGTTCTCTAGCAGCGGCGAGGAGGAGGAGGACCCTATGACAACGGCAGAAATTAAGGATACTCTAGCTGCTTTTCATAAAGTGCAATCATTTGTAGATAAGAGGCACCCCGAAAAGGCTTACACAGGTCATATGCTTGCGCAGTTCGATGACGTTTGCCCAAGTTGTTTCAAGAACATTGTGAAAAGCAGGCAGAAGCAATCTACCTTGGATAGTTATTTTTTAAAGAGGCCTTTAGTAGTAGTAAGCAAACAGGAAGATCCAAGTGATATGAAAAAATAAAGTTGAAAGTGGTGAAGAAATTGAAATTTTGTAAAAAAACAAAGTATAAAAAAGTAAAAAAAAAAAAAGTGTAAAAATCAAAGAAAAGAAAATAAAAAATTTTATTTTAAGTTTTTTTTTAAAGTTAAGTGTTAATGTTTTGTGCCATTTGTTAATGTTTCGTAAAGTTTAGTGTTGATGTTTCCTGCCATTTATTAATGGGTTTCGTAACGTTAAGTGTACATGTTTTCTGCCATTTGTCCTCCTCATCTGTCGCCACTTTCGGAGATCGCCTCACTCGAAAGGTAAGGTTCCACATTTTACTACATATGTACGTACATGTACATACAGTATTTCTTGTATCCTGTATACTAATACACTTTATTTACAGGTACACAGTCACGGTTATGTTAGGTATTGAATGGTCCAAATTGTATTTCATTTTATAAGGCTACGGGACACATTTTCCTTTAACGAACACCCTTCTCTCAAGTTTATGTGTTTGTTTTATGCTTTGCAAAATTCACTGCTAAATGAAATCTTATATTCTTAATTATCTCATCCTTAATCTCAGTATCGGAAAAATATTTAAAAAACAATAATTTTATTGCCGATATATGAATTTCCATAAAAAATGTGTTACAAACCAGTCCTTTTTCCAGTACTTTTTGACTGGGTCTACGAAATCTTGTCTCATTCAGGGTTGAAATGGAACCAACAATCTTAATCTTTATTACTTTTCGTAGATTTTTAAAAAAAAATTTCATGATTCTCTCTCTTTCTCTCTGATACTTGAATATTAAATTGTATTGTTGTGATGAAGAGTAGTATATTCTTCTTTTAACATAATATCTTAAGTTCCTGCATTTTCCATCGATTCTCAGCCACAGTAGCTGCCTGTCACTCTTAATCTCTGATTTCCTCTCATAAAAATAAAGCAAAATTAATACTAAATTTCCCCTGAGGCCAGATACCAGAATAAACTAAGCCTACTCTAGTACAGTAAGCCAGATTTGTGGATCCAGGTTAATGACATCACCATGTGGTCAATGCAGTGGATGAAAGGACATAGCTAATTCCCAATTTTCCTTGAGGTCAGTTGGCTACAGAATTAACCAGTGCAGCAATCCAGGTTAGTGACTTTAATTCAGGTTAATGACTTCTAAACATGTCAAGCGGTTTTATGATTCGTGACGGCGACCTCCGTGTCCTGTTTAAAAGCAAGCAAGGGCATCTGCGATTCTGATCAGTCAGTCAGTAGATACCTAACTGCTGCTACATTAATCCTCAAAGGTCTCGTTCAAGACACTCAGTGAATCATAATTCATGGATTTTTTTTATAATAGAAAACCAGGTGGACTACCCATAAAATGGAGATTTTTAAGCAAGAAACGTACCAGTGAGGAACTTAATTCTAATAATGAAACCGTTTCGAGTGAAGTGAAGTGTCCAGCTAAGAAAATTAAGATTAGACCTAATCAGAAATACGACAAAAGTTATTTAAGTTTTGGCTTCATGTGGACTGGAGATGAAAATCAGCCTCTCCCATTATGTTTGGTTTGTGGTTGCAAAATGTGAAAAGAGTCGATGCTTCCTAGTAAATTAAGTAAGCATTTTCAAACATCGCATTGCAGTCTTCAAGGAAAAGACATAAATTATTTCAAAAGACTACTTGAGCAACAAACAAAGCAAGCATCTGCTTTCAAAAGTAGAGTAACGTTGTCTGAAAAAGCTCAAATTGTATCTTATGAAGTATTGGAATTGATGGCCGTAAAGATGAAGTCACATACTCTTGCTGAATCTATTATTTTGCCCGCTTGCAGAAAGATGGTGAAGACTATGTTAGGAGATGATGCAGAGAAACAATTAAGTAAAATTCCATTATCAAATGATACTGTTCATAGTTGTATTCTAGAAATGTCTACCGATATTGAGGAAAATGTTTGTCATAATAAACTTCAGGATGCATACTTTGCGGTACAAGTTGATGAATCAACAGACATAAGTAAAAAAGCACAACTACTGGCTTTGATTCGCTTTATTGATGGGGATAAAATAGTAAATTAGTGTCTTTGTTGCAAGGAATTCCTTACCACTACTAAAGGTGAGGACATTTTCCTTATTTTGAATAGTTATTTTGAGAAATGGAATTTATCCTGGGAGTCGTGTGTTGGATTTGTACTGATGGAGCTCCATCAATGGTGGGTTCCATTAAAGGTCTTGCATCATTTGTAAAGCAAAAGAATCCCAAGATAATAACAACTCACATTTCTTGCATAGAGAGGTCCTGATGGCAAAAACACTGGGTATTAAATTGAAAGAAGTTTTTAATCAAGTTGTCGAAATGGTAAATTTCATCAAGACTAGACCAGTAAAGGCGCTCGTATATTTGAACAACTTTGTGAAAACAGGGATTCATAACACACTCGCCTGGATTTGCACACAGAAGTGAGATGGTTATCAAGAGGAAAGGTACTCTGTTGTGTGCTTGAACTTCGCGAAGAACCATTGGCATTTTTTAAAAGAAAATAAAAGTAAATTTTGTGGACTTTTGGAATGTAAGTTTTGGACATCAAAATTGGAATATCTGACTGATATGTTTCAACACTTAAATAATCTGAACATGTCTATGCAAAGTGGAAATGAAAATCTCTCTATCGACAGAATCAAAGCATTCCAGAAAAAAATAGTGATTTGGAAAAGAAAAGCAAGTTCAGGCTGTTTGGAGGTGTTGCCTTTGCTGAGAAAAGGCTATTCCGACGATTTAATTCCTATAATAGTGGGTCATTTAGTGACTCTGGAAGGTAATCTGAATTATTACTTTCCCTCAATAAACACCAAGCAGTACGAATGGATTCGCAACCCTTTCATTGATATCTCTACTGAGGACATTGGCTTTTTGTTAACAGAAGAGGAAGAGCTGGCTGCTATATCTGTAAGGGTTACATTAAATAAAGAATGTATATATACATTCTGTAGTGTCATGCACATTACGAGTAACTAGGCCAGAGACCAAGGAGGTTAGGCAGGAAAGATTGACGTTGCATCCCGGTGTGTGAACACCTGAGGTCAGCAATGTTTATGTTGACAATAATATCAACAATGCCTTCTCTGGGAGAATTGTGCTGACTCCTATGAGAAGACGTGCCTATGTGACTGACCCAGTTACGTATTGTTAGTTCATCTGTCTGTATCTTGAGCAGTGTTTGCTCTCCTATGATTTTGTAAACGAAATGTATCTCAGACTTCACCTTCTCCTCTTAGCTTAAAGACCTATCAAAATTTTGGCATCTATCCAACGATGTAAGATAGAGAATATATCTTATATTTTGTACTATGTGTTTCAACGACCTAATCATTACAGTCAATGAGACTCAGCTATGAATGAAGGGTGTTATACCAACTGACGTCTGCTTTGCAGATCAAAAGAACAACCCAGTGCCTCGTTTGTAAATAAAATACGAGGGCACTAATTTATCTACTGATCGGGAATTAAAGATCAAGCATAAAAAGGTGCCCATCGATCAGTTTTGGATTTCAGTTAAAGAAGAATAACCTTCAATAGCTAACAAGGCATTAACAGTTTTATTGCAGTTTTCCACATCTTATTTTAGTGAACAAGGATTTTCTGTACTATTGCAGTTTTCCACATCTTATCTTTGTGAACAAGGATTTTCTGTACTAACTAACATTAAATGTAAAAGTAGACCAAATATCAAATCTATTGATGAAAAGTTGAGTTTGTTTATCACATATAAGGCCTAATATTCACAAAATTGCTAATTCTCATCAAGCACAGGTTTCTCATTAGGGCACTAGCAGTAAAAGCAGTCCCAAAGGAAATAAGTGAGGAAAAAGACAATTAAAAGAAAATAAAAATATGTAGCATATAAAAAAAACACATTTTAAAATATGCTTAAACGCTATGCACAAAAAAAAGTAAAACATCGTCTCAGGAAGAAAGTATTACCGTACCAGCTATCTAAAGTTTCTGAAATTTCACAATAAATTCAAATTTCATAAGTATTTTGTCCATATTAAAATCAAAGGTGCACCCCAAAGTTTCTGTTAATTCATAGATGCGCCCTGAGGTAAAAAGGTTGAGAAACACTGCCCTAACCTATAAAAATCATAATTTTCTAAAAGTAAATTGTATTTTTCCTAACTATACAAACCACCCAATAGGCGGGGAGACCCGAATGGGACTACATCTGTCTTCCAGTCCTACATATTCTTCAGAATGTGATGAAATGACCAAGTCACTGGCACTGTGCGCTCTCGGGAAGAGCGTGCAGGTGATGTAGCTTTCTGCAGAGAAAATCCTCGCGATCTTGCAGGACTCGGAGGAAGCCATGTCTTAGACACTTCTCCATTGGCGAGTTACAAGTGGAGAAAGGAACTCAATTTACAAAGAAGGTGTGAGTCTCCACAGGTACAGCAACCCATCAATAGGACAAAGTAGTGATTGATCTGGTTCAACAAATAAAAAGTCCAAGGTGTAGGGCATCATGAAGGATTTGATCCCGTGAAACCAATGCCGAATGATTCTACATCCAAGACGGAGTCACAACATGAAATCTGCCTTTTGAAGGGTGATGCTGAAGATAATCCATACAACACATCTATGCTCTTTGCCAATACCAGTGACAGACAGGAGGCATACTTGAAAAACAAAACTTTGTCTGATAATTCTCGCAAGGGTTCATGTGTCCCAAACAAGAGACAAATGCCGTCCAAAGGCCTGAGGTCTCTGTGATGGCAAGATAGAGAAAGGTTTCTCATCAGTAATATAATCTCCAATGAGGAGAAACAATAATACATGAAAGACTTGAGGGAGTGCATGCCCACGTCTTTCATAACTGAATCCGAAAGAAGTTAACTCTCACAATATTGATGAGAAAAAGTCCCATCAATGTGGTGACAGTTCTAAGCCCTGAAATTTACATGGGATTGAAAGAGTATTTCAGCTAGTATTTCATTGCTGTTCGGTGAAAAAGACTGTACTTGCAATGAAGGCTGGAAGTCTTTAGCTTTATAAAGCACAGGGATGCATTGCTGGATGAACCACTCCTTGTCATTGTGAAGGTTGGTTCAGAGAGGAACTCTTCTCTTTATCATGGAAGCAGAGCTACCAGGGCAGGTGAAGTCTTCCAATATTCACTCCAATTCGGGGTGAACAACTCGTAGTTGAACACTTTACGAATTAGAAAAATGTATATAAAAGCAAAACCAATGTGTCTGAAAAATAATTCTGAATCATTGCAGTGGCCTACGGGTCAATTGTGACGGAGCAGAAGACTTACAGACTTCTGTTGTACCATGGGGTAACCAGAAAGATGAAAATTAGTCAAAAGAGAAATATATATGCCTGATGATTCTTGCAATGGCAAAAGCAGAGCACCAGACAGGAACCATTATCAAGAATCCAGAGGCAACCAGAGACTTAGATCTATAATAGATGGGCAGAAAGATTCGAATTAGAAGTTAACCTGCGCCCTGTTGAGACGGTGAGAAGTCTCTCCATCATTGACAGTAGATGAGTGGCCCCTTTGGAGGGCCACACACTTGGGAAAACTCGTGAATGAGAACCCGACACAGGACCTGTCAAGAGGCAAACCTCTGGACAGGTGATGGGAGTGCAAGCTGAAGCCTGCACTCCCATTGCACCCAAAAAACATGCCCAGGGGCAAGCGAATCAGCACCCGAACCCGAAGGTCGGAAGAGCCAACGAGAAAACCCATGCCTCTTGGCTTCTCCAAGTATACAATTCCTCGGAATCAAAATACCAGGTGGGAATCTACCAAGCACTGATTAGCATTCCCGTGCCCGGAAAGTTGGCAAAAAAGGACGAGTCACCAGCATGGCTCGATCCCTACTCTCGTCCTGAGCTACTGTCGATACAGTGAGAAGTCTGTCCATCATTGATGGTAGATACATGACCTTGGAGGGCCACGCAGCACGGCCCCTTTTGGAAGGCCACACAGCACACCCACCCTTGAAGAGCCATGTACTCGGGAAAACTCGTGAACAAGACACCGACACAGGACATGTCTAGAGGCAAACCTCTAGACAGGTGATGGGAAGTGAATCAGTTCCTGAACCCGAAGGTAGGGAAGAGCTGACGAGAGATCCCATTGCCTCCTCAGAAGGAGGCAACCCCTTGGAAATCCTGCAGGAGGACTTTCCAAGGGGAGGAGAAGCATCCTTCCTCTTCTTAGCCAGAGGAGACTGGTCCAGATTCCGAGGTCTCCTAGAGCTTCAGACTTGGAAAGGAAGGATGACAGAGGAGACATTCTTCCGCAAAAGTTCTTCTACAGGATGAAGCACAGTCACCATCAGGAGGAGAGTCTGCAACCACATGGCAGCTGCATAGACGCTGTCCAGTGACAAAACACCAGGATAACAGCAGCAATTTAATATGATTTTCAGCAATGTTACTGTACACACACTCGAGGGCCAATGTCATAACATGCTAATAATATCCAACCAGCTACTGCTGTAATCTAATATTGCTCACTGTTAGCTTGCAGAAAAATGCAAATATGACTAAAAAAGGATACTCCTCTCACACCAAAGGGCACTGCTCTCCGAAATGAGAGGAGGTCCACAAACATCAACACCACCTACTCCCCTCCCTTTTTTTGCCCGATAGTGAGCGAAGAGGGTTAAGAAGGAATATTGGGGAAGGATTATTGGGAGAGAAAAAACAGGGCAAACCTCCAAGGGACTGTTTCAAAGGTGCTTTGAGGTGTCCTCTCACACTGAATTGACCCTAAGAGTTCTGGAAGGATCACTTCAATATCTTCAACAGCTTAAGCCAAGGCTTGACGGGGAGTGACCTTGAGAAGGATTTTGAGGGGTTTGAGGCAGACCCTGACGACCCTACACCTGTTGTGGAGTCTATTGTGTCTCTGGGGAAGTCTATGGGCTTGGATGTGTGGCGAGGATGTGGAAGAGCTAGTGGATGCTCACAGGGAACAGCAGCAGACACCAGATAAGGAATCTGAGGAAGAGAGAGGGGATACTGTGCCTACTTCAGTGATTAAAGAAATGTTTGCAAAATGGAGAGATGTGAAAAACTTTGTTGAGACACATCATCCCAACAAAGACGTTGCAATCCATGTCTCTAACATGTTTAATGACAATGTTTTGTATCATTTTAGGCAGATATTGAAGAGATGTCACAAACAAATATCTCTGGACAGTTTTTTTAATTGACAGGGGTCCAGTGACTCTCAAGCTGGTCCTAGTGCCAGTAAAAAACAAAGTGGGGAAGTAACCCAGACAGTGCCACTAAAAAACGTAAAGAAGTAACCCCAGAAAGGTTCATGATACCTGAAGTCCTTCTGGAGGGGGATTCTTCTAAACAGTAACCTCGCCTCCTCCCTCTTCCATCCTCTCCATCTTCCATATGCTAACAAGAGTCTTCCATAAAAGTAAGAGTATGTTAAATGATCATTATTTATTTATATTTATTTCTCATTGCTTTCTGTATGTAAAACTGCTTATTCCCAGTAAAATGTATTTTTTCTTCATTATTTTGGGGCTCTGGAACGCATTAACCCTTAATTGACGGATTGATCCTCAGAAGTAGTAGTAACAGGTTTGGGGTGGTGAACGGATTGATCCTGTAGTTAAACAATATTACGCGCCATCAATTTAGAATGAATCTGGTGGGAAAGAGGTGCCAATACTTTTATAGCCCATAAATTCACTGATGGCAACTTTTATACTGACTAAGATCACGAGTGTGGGCATCTCAGGACTTCCGTAGTGTTTGTGACTTGAAGAAGGAATGTTCTGCATCTCTCTCACGTCTTTTTGTACATTTCCTCGTAAATATACCAAGGAGTTGTTGAAATTTTTTAGTTCTTGTCTTTTATGATAGTATGTCAGTTGTAAATGTAATGTTACTAAGAAATTTGCATAGAAATATTAGAAAAAACATATAACTAAAAAAGTTACTGAATCTTTGTTCTCGGTAAATTTACATAAACATTTTTCAACAAATATGCTAAGAATTTGTTACTGCTTTTATTTCATATGTGTTTTGATATTGTGTGAGCAGTAATCATAGTTTTACAAAATAATATACGTAAATATATTTATTAGAAAAAACTTATATAAGTTGGTAAAATTTATGATTATCATGTAAAAGAGGCCCCACAAGGGGTTGTAAATAGTAATTTTCAACTTCTCGTGGAAGGCAGGGAAAATTTTTTAGAATTGGCATATCTTCCTCTTTCCATTGATGTGTTTTTTTCATAAATTGCCCAAACTCAAGGTTTACCTGGCCTGAGGAGCTGCATATTGATATATTTACCAATCCAGTAATGGTTAATACTATTTACCTTATTTCTTAAGGAAATTTACTGCTTTGTTTTTTATACTTTTCAGATATCGTAGGAGGTTCCGGAACGGATTATGTATGAAAACCGAGGTACCACTGTATATATACATAAATGAATGCAATGCAATTTCATTTATATATTAAAAATAAATTCTTTGATTTAGACTGAGCTCACAATTATGTTATATAAATAGATTTTAAGCATGCATGCATATCTATATATATATATATATATATATATATATATATATATATATACAACTACCTAGAGGAGACAAACACCATCCCCCACCAACAGAAAGGCTGCAGAAGGAAGTGTAGGGGCACAAAAGACCAGCTCCTGATAGACAAAATGGTAATGAAGAACAGTAGGAGAAGGAAAAACCAACCTAAGCATGGCATGGATAGACTATAAGAAAGCCTTCAACATGATACCACACACATGGCTAATAGAATGCCTGAAAATATATGGGGCAAAGGAAAACACCATCAGCTTCCTCAAAAATACGATGCGCAACTGGAATACAATACTTACAAGCTCTGGAATAAGACTAGCAGAGGTTAATATCAGGAGAGGGATCTTCCAGGGCGACTCACTGTCCCCACTACTCTTCGTATTAGCCATGATTCCCATGACAAAAGTACTCAGAAGATGGATGCCGGGTACCAACTCAAGAAAAGAGGCAACAGAGAATCAACCATCTGATGTTCATGGACGACATCAAGCTGTATGGTAAGAGCACCAAGGAAATAGATACCCTAATCGAGACTGTAAGGATTGTATCTGGGGACATCAGGATGGAATTTGGAATAGAAAAATGAGCCTTAGTCAACATACAAAAAGGCAAAGTAACGAGAACTGAAGGAATAAAGCTACCAGATGGGAGCAACATCAAACACATAGATGAGACAGGATACAAATACCTGGGAATAATGGAAGGAGGGGATATAAAACACCAAGAGATGAAGGACACGATCAGGAAAGAATATATGCAGAGACTTAAGGCGATACTCAAGTCAAAACTCAACGCGGGAAATATGATAAAAGCCATAAACACATGGGCAGTGCCAGTAATCAGATACAGCGCAGGAATAGTGGAATGGACGAAGGCAGAACTCCGCAGCATAGATCACCGCAGCATAGATCAGAAAACCAGAAAACATATGACAATACACAAAGCACTACACCCAAGAGCAAATACGGACAGACTATAACATAACACGAAAGGAAGGAGGGAGAGGACTACTAAGTATAGAGGACTGCGTCAACATCGAGAACAGAGCACTGGGGCAATATCTGAAAACCAGTGAAGACGAGTGGCTAAGAGTGCATGGGAAGAAGGACTAATAAAAGTAGACGAAGACCCAGAAATATACAGAGACAGAAGAATGACAGACAGAACAGAGGACTGGCACAACAAACCAATGCACGGACAATACATGAGACAGACTAAAGAACTAGCCAGCGATGACACATGGCAATGGCTACAGAGGGGAGAGCTAAAGAAGGAAACTGAAGGAATGATAACAGCGGCACAAGATCAGGCCCTAAGAACCAGATATGTTCAAAGAACGATAGACGGAAATAACATCTCTCCCATATGTAGGAAGTGCAATACAAAAATGAAACCATAAACCACATAGCAAGCGAATGCCCGGCACTTGCACAGAACCAGTACAAAAAGAGGCATGATTCAGTGGCAAAAGCCCTCCACTGAGCCTGTGCAAGAAACATCAGCTACCTTGCAGTAATAAGTGGTACGAGCACCAACCTGACGGAGTGATAGAAAACGATCACGCAAAGATCCTCTGGGACTATGGTATCAGAACGGATAGGGTGATACGTGCAAACAGACCAGACGTGACGTTGATTGACAAAGTCAAGAAGAAAGTATCACTCATTGATGTCGCAATACCATGGGACACCAGAGTTGAAGAGAAAAAGAGAGGGAAAAAATGGATAAGTATCAAGATCTGAAAATTGAAATAAGAAGGATATGGGATATGCCAGTGGAAATCGTACCCATAATCATAGGAGCACTAGGCACGATCCCAAGATCCCTGAAAAGGAATCTAGAAAAACTAGAGGCTGAAGTAGCTCCAGGACTCGTGCAGAAGAGTGTGATCCTAGAAACGGCACATATAGTAAGAAAAGTGATGGAGTCCTAAGGAGGCAGGATGCAACCCGGAACCCCACACCATAAATACCACCCAGTCGAATTGGAGGACTCTGATAGAGCAAAATAATAATAATAATAATAATAATAATGTTAATATTTAATATGCTGTAATTACAAAATTCATATTATGTGATAGTATTTTAAAGAAATACAATAATCTATCCATTTCACTCTTTTAATTAAGGATAACTCCTCTCTCTCTCTCTCTCTCTCTCTCTCTCTCTCTCTCTCTCTCTCTCTCTCTCTCTCTCTCTCTCTCTCTCTCTCTCTCATCTTGAAAATAATTGAAGAAGTTCCAAATAAAATCCAAGTGGTCAAGAGACTCATAAAGAAAATATACATAAACCAACATATCCCGACAAAGAAAATGAATAAGGTGAAAATTGTGAATATCCTAATTGATGCATTAGGAAAAAGAATGCCAAAAGCATGCAAACTGTGTAAGGTGTGGTATAGCATAGTTAATCCACAGAACCTAATCAGAAAATGTGCTGCATGCAACATTCCGACCCATCCACAATGTACTGAGGTAATGCAAGATATGAGAAAAGATACCAGAATATTTGATCAAACATGTCTATATGGATAGACAATGTTATTAAATCAAGATTGAATGTACAAATAGTTGAGGATGAAGAAGAAGAGGAAGAGGAAGAAGAAGAAGAGGAAAACGGAAGAGAAGTAAACAAAACTGAAATGACAGAAAAAAATAAGGAAAACAAAGAACAAGATAAAAGTATGGATGCAGAGATACTCATTGATACTACATATGAGGCAATAAAGCAGCATACTTACGAAGAAATAAATTACGATATGACAACACAAAAGAAAATCCCGAAGAGGCTCTACCCAGATCTACACAATGATGAGAAAGAGGAAAAAATAGACAAAAAAGACAACGTCGGCAACCTTTTGAAAAGAGGGAATTGCAGATTTGGAGAAAGATGTTACTACAAACATCCTAAGGTATGTCACAACTATGAAATATATGGTAAATGTGCATACCTAGATGGCTATGAGGATGATTGCAGAGATCTGCATCCAAAAATATGCAAAAACCTAAAAGATGGAAAAGGATGTAAGTTCGACAAAAAATGTAAATATATGCACCCTGTAGCCATGAATCATAATCAAATAAATAATCAATCAAGTAATAAAATCCAAAATAAGAAAAAAACAAATAAAGAGAGGAATAAAGAATACCAGGTAAAAGAAAAAAGCAAGCCATCAACGAGATATGCAGAGAGGTCAGCAAAAAATTTCAAAGCCTCAGCTCCAAGATACTACTCAAGAGATAATAACTGTATTTATTATGCAAGAGAATATTGCAGATACGGAGAAAATTGCAGATTCAGACACAAAATGAATAATTATGATGAAGGAAGATCAAATATTATGGAAAAGTTGGATTTTTTAATGTCAGAATTTCTGGATATGAAAACAAGAACAACATACCAGAACAGGAAAGAGACATGGGAAAATCCTTATTATTACCAATATTAAATGAAGGAGAAAACACGCAAACCATCACAGTGATGAATGCGCAGCGTTTAGTTACGAGTAACTCAAAAAGAAAAATAGAGTACCTTAGAAAAGAAAATACTAACCCAAATTGAAAAGAAAAATAGATATAATGAATATAAGTGAAACCTGGTATTCCCAAGAGACTGGGAATGATGATCAAATAAAAGGGTTCCAAACTTATAGATCAGATAGAAAAAATAGGAATCAAGGGGGAACCACAATATATGGAAAAGACAAAAAACAAGGAAAAATATATGAGAAATATAGTAACTCAGAATATGAACTAATAGCGGTAGAATTTGAATCTGAAAAATTAATGAACATAGTAATATATAGACCTCCTAATACTAAAGAGTTTGACTTAATAATAGAAAAATTGGATGATATATGTAGAAATCACAAGGACTGGACTATTCTCCTATCTGGAGACTTCAACTTTCCTTTCATAGACTGGAAAGAACGAATAGGAGATTGTGGTTGTACTTATACATATAAAAAAGAGAGTAATAGTAGTGCAGAAGATAAGAGGCAATTCGAAAAGCTATTAGATATGCTACTAGAATACAACATTCAACAAATAAATCACCTGCCAACAAGAAAGGAAAATACTTTAGACCTAGTATTTGTGAACGAGATGAATTCATGTTAAAGAAATAATAGTTTATAATACGAGTATTTCAGACCATAATGTCATAGAATTAACAGTCCATTCCAAAGCAAGTGAAAACAGAGATAAGCAAGAAATGAAAAAGTGGGAAGGATATGGAAAATACAACTTCTACAGTAAAAATATAAAATGGTCAGAAATAAATGAAGAATTAAACAAAGATTGGGATAACAATTTCGTAAGTGATGACATAAGGGTAAATACGGAGATATCATATAAAATATTAGAGAAAATACTGGATAAATATATACCGAAGAAGAAAAGTAAACATCAGTCATGCATATCAAGAGACAGAAGGATCTTGTTCCAGAAAATCAGAAAGTGGAAAAAAGGTCTTGCAAAAGAAAAAAAATGCATGGAAAGTTATAGAGCTAAAGAGTAAGATAGAAAATGCAGAACAAAAGATTATACAATCAAAAGAAAATGAAAAACGGGACTTAGAAGAAAAAACCCTAATAAATATCAAGCAAAACCCCAAACTATTATACTCAAACGCGAAAAAGATGAATAAAAGAAGAATAGAAATAGGCCCTCTAAGAATTGAAGGGAGATTAACGAATGAAAAAAATGATATTGTTATGATACAATAAAGTTTTATACATACTTACCTGGCAGATATATACATAGCTATAGACTCCGTCTTCCCGACAGAAATTCGAATTTCGTGGCACGCACTACAGGTGGTTCAGGTGATCTACCTGCCTGCCGCTGGGTGGCAGGAATAGGAACCATTCCCGTTTTCTATCAGATTTTCTCTTCCACTTGTCTCCTGAGGGGAGGTTGGGTGGGCGATTAATTGTATATATCTGCCAGGTAAGTATGTATAAAACTTTATTGTATCATAATATAATTTTTATACATTCAACTTACCTGTCAGATATATACATAGCTGATTCACACCATTGGATGAGGGTAAGAGACAGCTAATTACTGAATAGACCGGTAAACGAACCATACGTTGTGGGTAATAAATGAATAAAACCTTGGTTCCTATGTGTTTAGACAAAGGGTTGACTTCCTAGCTATTGCTAGGAGTCTGCTTTCGTCTCAAGAGCCTCGCGAGGATGTGACCTTATGGCTAAGAAGTTCTTGTAGATCTGTCAATGGGGTCTTATCCACTTACTCGACAGAATCTAATGGTCTTTTGTCAATGGGATCTTATACACTTTCAAGACAATACACCTATGCCTAGTGGCATAATTAAGGAGCACAACACCGATCCCAATCACCTGATCCTAACAACGAGGGTTTTTTGGGTGCTTAATTTACTTTGAAAAAAAAAAAAAAAAGTTATTCCCCAAACGTCCCTTTGTATCAAAGAAAAGCCCGAACCCCAAGAAGAAAAAACACTATGTTAAAATAAAATTTAACTCACTAGTTAAGGATCAGTGCCAGCTCCCTATCCCAGCAACGTATCCGTAGACACGTATAACCAAGAGAGAAGGATCTCTCGTAGGTCAACTTGACCTCCTTCGTGTAATGGGAAGTCACCACAGAGTTGCATCTCCCGTAAGTGACAGCTAATATGTCCTCATGACATATTGTTAGGAAAGAACAAGAATTCATAAAAGCTCGCACTTCATGCGCTTTTAATTCTCAGCTGTTTGAAGGAATCATCAAGTTACTCATGAAGTGCTTAGCGATCACACTTGTTTCAAAGAAGACCAGGGCTTTCTTTGAAATGGATCTCTTCTGGATGAAGCCTAGAGCCTAGCTGGCGCCTCGCGCCTGGCTGGCGCCTCGCGCCTGGCTGGCGCCTTCGCGCAGTCCGTCTTGGCGCCTCGCGCCCGTCTGGCGCCTCGCGCCTGCCTGGCGCCTCGCGCCATGCCTTCGCCTCGCTCCTGGTTGGCGCTAGCGCCTGGAAGGCTCTTTTTTTCGCCCTGACTCCTGGCTGGCCGCCCGAATCGCACCTGGCTGGCGCCTCGTGCCTGTCTGGCGCTCGAACCTTGCTGGCGCTGACGCTGTTGGCGCCTAGCGGCCCTGGAAGGCGCTTTTCACCTACTCTGGCTGGCGCCCTGCGCGCTGGAAAGGAGCTTCGCGCCTGGCTCCAGACTGGCTCTTTTTGGCGCCTGGCGCCTGGCTGGCTCCTCCCCACTTGCTGGCCTGAGGAGAGCACCTCTCTTCGCAAGGTGAAGGGCTTTAAGCAGTAACAGCCCCATCCTGACAAGGTTACGTTCGCATGTGCGACATCTTGAGTACCTGGCAGGTGAAGGCTGATCCTGCAAAAAACGTCTCTCCAAATCAAACCATCCTGACAGAGACGAAGTCGCTTATGCAACCACTAGAGTCCCTGTCATGAGAAGATTGTTCTTGCTAGAAACTTCCCACCATCTCAGTCCATCCTGACACGGGCAACGGCCGCCTGTGCGACAACTCGTGTCCCTGTCAGGAAACAACTTATCATGTGACAATTCTCAAAGAGGAGACGCTTGGTGAATTCTATCTCCAAACATGAAAAAGCTGGAGATCCTGGAGCCTGGCGCCTGGTTGGTGCCTGGCACTGGGTGGCGCCTGGCTGGCTCCTGCTGGCTCCTGGGTGGCGCCTTGGAGCCTTTCCAAGGCTAGTTTCTCGCAGCCGGGGTCAGAGAATCTCCATATAAAATAAGAGGTGGTGCTGAAAGAATCTTATAATTCGACAGTCCTTCCATTGTTGGAGCCTTGTCTTCTGAAATTTCCTCTAATTCGAGTAGCTCAGAAAGAGATTGATCCTTTTTATCGGATAATTCTTCCATAGCCCTCCCTTTCTTCTGAATGAGAAGGACTTCTAATCTGTGAGGGACTGAGTAACTTCGCCGCTCTATGTAGGAAAGCATGAGATGTTCTAGTTTCTCAAGGCTTATGGCTCCTGGCGCCTGGAGCCTGGCTGGCGCCTGGAGCCTGGCTGGCGCCTGGAGCCTGGCTGGCGCCTGGAGCCTGGCTGGCGACCTGGAGTCCTAGGCTTGGCGCCTGGAGCCTGGTTTCTGGGCCGCTGCCCCAAGCGTTTGGTACGGGCGACTTGGAGCCTGAAAGTTGTATATGTATGCTTTATCACATCACCGTGATTCATATAAATAATTCGAACAACAAATATCCTTTAATATCTAATTCGTTCCCTCGGAATAGATATACTTTCATATATATGTACCGATGGGGAATTTTTAATTGATAATAAAAATTTTGAGGCCCCATGGGATCGAACCACCGTCCAGTTGGACAGGGAACGAAATCAGGATCGGACAGTGATGCTACCGAAACGGCTATCGAATGATATCTTATTTCGGCAGGCTCCTTGCGCCTGTTTGAATCTTCGATCTTAGAAGGCGCCTAGAAAGGCGCCTTGTGGATGAAGTTGTCCGTGTTAATCCAATTCTCATTCTGTTTAAGTCCACCGGAAGGGACTATTGATTGTAAGGAAAACTTCCTTTCCAGTTACTCATACCCATGATGAGATTTAGTCAGCTACATCCATTAGACGATAGGATATCTAACAGTACGAGAGATAAGAGTCTTCTTCCGAGGATGATCCTTCTTAAGTACTTCCGTTGCTAACGAGATCTCTTCTTACATGTTGATGAGGTTCCTCGTTGCAGAATCTTCCCTATCCTTGTCCGAAGGAAGGGAAGGAGCCTGGAAGTCGAAGGAGACTCCGAGCTGAAATTGGGAGGACTCCTGATTTCAGCTATTTATTGTATCCCTCTGAATACCTTCTGGGAAGCATTTCGAGCCCTCATTGCATCCCAAAGACTCTGTAGGCAATCGTTTAAACCATTACTTCTTCTGTAGATGAAAACGTAAGTACGCTGGCTAGACAACAAAACCTCTATCTGAAAGCGTTGAGTCAGGAATAGAGGGTTTTAGTTCTTTTACCAGACATACTATGCTGGCAAGAACCCATAGCCGAGTCTCCATAGAATCTGATGCGAGATTCCAATGCACAAAAAATTCACTTGTCTTCTTGGAGTTTTCGTTTAGGTTTTTTTTTTTTTTTTTGGAATAAGAGAAAACAAAGGAAAAGTTACCTCAATAAAATTTCTCAAAGAAGTGTTTGATGAGGAGCAGTTCCATCTTGTCGGAACACGGAATCTGAGGTCCAAAAGAGGATCCCATTAGAAGTACATGATATCCTACTCATGTCGTATTGAGGTATCGTATAAGATCCCGAAGATTTTAATTCTGTTATCTCTAATTCTCCATGTAGAGACAGAGTATAGCCTTTTACTGCGTTATTGATAGCAGATATATACAAAGGTGATTCTTCCCTTTGAAAAGGAAGAAAACCCCAACATGTGGTTCACAGAGGTATAGGAAGAGGACAGTTTCCCCATTCCATCTAGCACTATCCGCAGCCATTCTATGTCTTTACCATGACTATTGTCTTTTACCTTGAAAAACTCCTCTCATTCATGTCTACTTCTGGTCAGTCTGCACGCAGACCGACTCAGAGTGGAGAGGTTTTTCAGGTCTATTTATAATAGATTCTGATAGAATATCCAGACTCTCTTGGAAAAGCCTTACGAAACATGCTGTGAGAAGAACGTGACCTCTGTGAATCCAACCTCTCTAAGGCCAAAATGAGGCATAAAGTATCATTCTCTCTTCCTTTGACGCCCTTTATCTTAAAATCTGTTAAGAATTTATATTTAGGGGAAACTAAAGTTTATTCCCCTTTCTTTAACCTAAAGATGGCATATATTGCTACCTCTCTGGGATCGAGAATAAGGAAGCAATCTATAGGAATCCTATTCGTCTTCCACCTTGCGAAGAGATCTATGAAAAAGACTTCTCACCGGTTTTTTACAACTCTTTCTAATAAATGTTAGACATACGTTAACAGTTATCGTCGATCGAGAAGGTTCTCACGGACGTGCAACATCTTGCAGCGAACTTCTTAAGGATCGTTACGTTCTGTGTCTGTTTTCCAAATAGGTTCTCTTTTGTCAACGCGAACATGGGCAAAAAAAGAGATTCTCGATGCTCCTTGCGATATGAGAGAGCTGTGGAATTGGCCTAAGTGATTAAAATAAATCATTTCATCCTTCCTTGGGATCGACCCCTTTCCGATTAGACGGGGAACGAAATCAGGAACGAATCTTGCCGTTACCGAGCCTGCTGTCAGAGAGGCTACTGGACTCTTAGGTTAATAACTCGCTAAATTGAGAAATTATCTTGGATGGCGCATTGCGCCCGGCTGGCGCTTCTGGCTCGTATTCCACCTTGTGAGGTGGCGCCAGGTGCCCGTCTTGGCGCCTGGCTGGAACCAGTCACCTAAATTGCTTGTAATTCTTTTTAGATATGTGCCAGAACATCTGTGCCTTTATGGTTACCCTCCCCGGACCCCGGGCCTCCTTTTCGTATGTTAACCCCTTACTTTAGAAGATTAACTCCCGAGATATATCGTTATCAGTGCTAAAAATTCTGGACTTACCACGAGATATCTCGTTGAAAAGTTAAGTGTGAATATTGGGCTAATACGAGATTTCTCGTGGCTCAGTATTGTTACAGCAGGCTTCTCCGAGATATCTCGTCCTATATCATACGTTTGTGGCAGTGGTATTTGCTGCTGGAAGTCGTGAGTTTACCAACGATAATTTTCTGTATTTTTGTTTCGCGCAGACGACGCGTCATTAGTAGCACTTCACGGCTGCCATCTTTGACCTTTGTTTTTTTTGTTTTTTGCATATTTTTTGCCTAATTATTAGGTAAGTTTGGTTGCATTATTTGTCATCATAGACTGATTATATGTTATATTATTGATTCATCGTGTTGCTGTTGTGTCTTGTTAGCTAAGCCCATGAGTATTTTGTGGTATATAGAGTAACCGGTGATCTTGAGAGGTTCTTCGTTCGTTTGTACGTATTTTATATCGTATTTTCGCCAGTTCTAAGTAAATTTGGTTGTTTATTTGTCATCTAAGACTGTTTATATGTTATATTATTGACTTATTATGATGATTTCGTGTCGTTTGTTTGTCTCTTGACCATTTTGTGATACGTCAAGTATAATTTTTTCCAAGGATTTTTTTTTCCCTTTTTTTTACGATGAGTACGCACTATTTTACTAGCTCTCCAGTGGTGACTTTTAGAATCTTCTGTATTTCTTCATTTTTACGTTTTAGGTAAGTCAGTTTCATTGTTCTTTTTTTTTATTTTAGACTGTTTATATGATATATTGTCGAGTAATTTGTTAGTATCTTGACTATTTATTTATTATTCTAGCCTTTTATTTATTTTTTATTTTAGCCCAGTTATGGCAAATTACCATGACAACAGTGATACTGAGGAATCATTTACAGAGCTTGAAAGTTCTGGCTCAGAAGGCGACGATTCAAGCTTGGATGATTCCAGTGACGATGACAGCGATACCAATACAGATACAGATACAGTAATGGATGAAACACAATGGAGGAGAATCGTAGATTCTACTGCCCCTCCACCCCCTCGATTTCCATTCACAGGAACAACAGGTCTCAATATCCCAGGGAATATTGAAAGTATGTCGCCTTTAGATTTTTTCCATGTATTTTTTGATGATGAACTGATTGAACTTATTTGCACTGAAACCAATAGATTTGCTGAGCAATGCAATGCAGACCCAAATACGTGGCATCCTGTAACTCCACCTGAACTCAGAGTTTTCTTAGCACTAAATACTTGGGAAAGGAATTGTGAAGAAGCCTGAAGAATCCTTGTATTGGTCTAAAAATCCACTTCTTAGAACCCCAATTTTGCTGAAACTATGCCTTCAAAAGATACAAGAAAATCAGGCAGTACCTGCATTTTTCTGATAATGAAGCATACGATGCAAATTCGCATCCTAATCCCAAACTGAATAAGATATATCCTATTTATGTGCACTTAGAAAATAAATTTAGAAACGTCTACACCCCAGCAAAGAGATATTTCAATTGAGAGAGTCTCTTGCTATATAAAGGAAGATTGGGATGGGTACAATATATCCCATTGA
This sequence comes from Macrobrachium nipponense, assembly GCF_015104395.2. Classification (NCBI taxonomy): domain Eukaryota; kingdom Metazoa; phylum Arthropoda; class Malacostraca; order Decapoda; family Palaemonidae; genus Macrobrachium; species Macrobrachium nipponense. The sequence continues at coordinate 53,956,637 of NC_087204.1, read as the reverse complement.
AAGAGATCAAGATTCGGCATAAAGTTCTTTATGTTATGTGAAGCGAGTACAGGATATTTGTGGTGGAGTTTTTTGATTTATGTAGGTAAAGGAACACAATTCAACCAGGATTTCAATGAATTGCCTAAATCCCTCCAGGTTGTAATGACTTTACTGAAACCTCTTTTGAATAAAGGCTATTGCCTTACAATAGACAATTATTACACCAGTCCTGAGTTAGTGGATATTCTAGTAAAATGTAGAACAGATTGCTATGGCACTGTTAGAATAAATCGAAAAGACCTGCCAGTTTCATTGAAAACTGAAAAGTTGAAGAAGGGGGAAATGTCTGCTTATCGTAGAGGTAAAGTTATGGCCATGAGATGGAAGGATAAAAAAGATGTTGTTCTACTCTCCACAGTTCACAATAGTGATGAAGTTGAAATTGCGAGTAGGAGAGGTACGAAAAGAAGCCCAAACCCAAAGTTGTAGTAGACTATAACCACACAATGGGTGGTGTGGATAAGTTGGATCAAAAACTTGGCAAATTATCCTGTTCCCAGGAAAAGAACAAAAAAATATTACAAAAAAAGTTTTCTTCCATCATCTAGATCTAGCCCTTTTGGAATGCATATCAGTGTTTCAAGATGAGTAATGAAAATTGCTGTTCATCTCTCAAATTCAGGTTGGAAATAATTGATTCAACTCTGAAGAAGTATCATGCTGAAATCCCTCAAACAAGACCAGGTAGACCATCTATTTCAGCGAATCCTACCCGCTATTCAGGAAGGCATTTTCCAACTGACATTCCTCCTACACCCAAAAAGAAATTTCCTACAAGGCAATGTGTTGTTTGCTCTAAGAAAAGGGATAATAATGGAAAAACCTGATCGTACGAGAGTCTCGCTACATGTGTGAGATATGTGAAGTTAGTCTGTGTATAACCCCCTGCTTCAAATCATACCATACAAAATGATTGGGAAATATGTTATTGTTATTATACAATTAAGTTTGTTCATACTTACCTGGCAGATACATATAGCTGTATTTTCTGACGTCCGACAGAAATTTCAAAACTCGCGGCACACGCAGTGGGCGGCCAGGTGGTAGTACCCATCCCGCCGCTGGGAGGCGGATATCAGAACCATTCCCATTTTCTTTTATTCATATTTTTATTAATGCCTCTGTCTCCTGAGGGGAGGAGGGTGGGCACTTTAATTATATATATCTGCCAGGTAAGGTATGAACAAACTTAATTGTATAATACAATAACATTTTGTTCATGCCACTTACCTGACAGATATATATATAGCTGAATCCCACCTTCGGATGGTGGGAAGAGGACAGAATAGGATTTTTTGGGAAACTTAAATTAAGTAGATGATATACATCTTGGTTCCTTACCTGTTTGCAAAGTAGACTATGTGATTAATGTCACGTAAGGCTGCTTTTGCTTAATCACAGAGTTGCCAGCCAGGTGGAGACCTGTAGTGCTGGTGCGCTCTGGATGATCTGTCAACGGGTGCGAGACCTCAGCGTGACAAAATCATCGAGGCCATACAAATGAGGGCAACGAAGCAACTGACCACCACCTGACCAACTATACACAAAACCCCTTAACACTAACTAAATGATGGGAGATCTTCACATAAGACTCACCACAACCTAAAAACACAACAACCTAACTTAAACCCTAACTAAGGAATAGGGAAAGAGCTACTTCCGGACCCCAATACTGTGTCCGCCAAGAAACGTATGGCCCCAGTGCATTACAATCGTCATAGATCGTTCTCACATCCCTTAGGTAATGTGAGGCGAAGACGGAGTTGCTCCTCCAAAAAGGTGCAATCAAGGATGTCCTTGATTGACATGTTCTTTTGGAAGGCAAGAGAGGTAGCGACGGCTCGTACTTCGTGCGCTTTTACTCGGAAGAGGCTCAAATCAGTCTTCTGGAAAGATGAATGAGCCTCCCGAATGGTGTCCCTTAGAAAGAAAGCCACAGCATTCTTCGATAAAGGTAACTCTGGCCTCTTCACAGAGCACCAGAGGTTACCTGAGGACCTCTTACCTCTTTAGTTCTATGCACGTAGAACTTGAGAGCCCTTACCGGGCAAAGGACTCTCTCTGGTTCTTGGCCCACCAGACTGACATACCCTTGATCTCGAAAGTCTACGGCCAAGGGTTCGAAGGATTTTCATTCTTCGCCAAGAAAGATGGGTTCAACGAGCGACAGCATTGTCCCCTTTGAAGCCCATTAACTTGCTAAACGCTTGAATTTCACTAACTCTCTTAGCCGTCGCAAGAGAAGTTAAGAAAAGAGCCTTCCTTGTCAGGTTTCGAAGAGACGCATGTCTGAATCGGTTCGAAATGTGTTCGACATAAGGTAATTTCAGGACTACATCCAGATTCCATGATGGAGGTCTCATTTGAGGAACCTTCGAGGTCTCGAAAGACTTCAAAAGGTCATGAATATCCTTGTTGTCAGACAGGTCTAGGCCTCTGTGCCTAAAAACCGCTGACAACATTGCTTTTGTATCCCTTGATGGTAGGGACCGCTAATTTCTGCACATTTCTGATAAATAGCAGAAAATCAGCTATCTGGTTCCACAGAGGTCGAGGAAGAGGAAACTCCCTCCTTTTTACACCATGCCCTGAAGGAAGCCCACTTCGCTGGTAAACAGCTCTTGTGGAAGCACGTCTCGCCTGTGCGATTGCTCTCGCAGCTGCTTTCGAAAAACCTCTCGCTCTGGCCAACTTTTCGATAGTCTGAACGCAGTCAGACTCAGAGCGGAGAGGTTTTGGTGAAACCTTTCGAAGTGAGGCTGTTTGAGTAGATCTTTCCTCCAGGGCAATGTCCTTGAAAATCTACAAGGAAAGACATGACCTCTGTGAACCATTCTCTCGTTGGTGGCCACATCGGAGCGATCAGGGTTAACCTTGTCCCTTCCGAGGCCGCAAACTTCCTCATGACTTCCCCCAGAATCTTGAATGGTGGGAAGGCATATAGGTCTAGGCCCGTCCAATTCCAAAGCAAAGTGTCTACCGCGATTGCTTCTGGATCCAGGACCGGGGAGCAGTAAAGAGGAAGTCTCTTGTTCCTTGACGTTGCGAATAAGTCGACCAGTGGACGTCCCCACAGCGTCCACAGGTCTCGACAAACGTCCTCGTGCAAGGTCCATTCCGTCGGAAGGACTTGGTCCTCGAACGACTGAGGAGGTCTGCCCTGACGGTTTTTTGCACTCCTGCAATGAATCTCGTCAGGATAGTCCACCTTCTTTCTTTTTTGCCCACAGCAGAATCTCTCTCGCTAGGGAGTACAACGTTCTGGAGTGTGTTCCGGGTCCCAAATGGTTTTTTAAAATAAGCGAGTGCTGTGGTATTGTCCGAGTTTATCTGAACAATCTTGTTTTCCAAACTCTTCTCGAAGAACTGCAGGGACAGAAAGACTGCTGCCAGTTCTTTGACATTTATATGCCAGGCTACCTGTTCCCCTCTCCAGGAGCCTGACACTTCCTTCCCCCCTAGTGTTGCTCCCCATCATCTGATGGAAGCGTCTGAAAACAACACTAGGTCGGGGCTCAAAAGACTTAGGGACACGCCCTCTTGAAGCTTCTGAGGGTCCAACCACCATCTTAGATGGTTCTTGATAGGAATCGATATTCTCAATACTGCATTGAGATCGTCTTTGGTCCTTCCACTCGTCTGCCAAGAAGAATTGGAGAGGCCTGATGTGCAGTCCTTCCCAAGGAAACAAACCTTTCCAGCGAGGAAATGGTCCCCAGCAGACTCATCCATTCCCTCGCCGAGCAAGTCTCTTTCCTTAGAAAGGCTGAGATCTTTTCTAAGCCTAGCCGCTGACGTTCCTGGGACCGAAACGCTCGAAAAGCCACTGAATCCATCTGAATCCCCAGATACACGATGGACTGTGTTGGGGTCAGATGCGACTTTTCGAGGTTGACCAGAAGTCCCAGGGGACTTTTCGCTAAGGCTAAAGTGAACTGCAAGTCCTTCAGACAATTCTCTCTCGACGACGCTCTGATCAGCCAGTCGTCGAGGTATAGGGAAACTCTTATTCCCGAAGAGTGTAGCCACCTCGCTACATTCTTCATCACCACTGTGAACACCATCGGAGCCGTGGTCAGTCCGAAGCACATAGCTCTGAACTGCCATACTTTGTTGTTCAAGACAAATCTTAGATACTTTCTTGAAAGAGGGTGGATCGGGATGTGGAAGTACGCGTCCTGCAAGTCTAAGGATACCATCCAGTCGCCCGGTTCTCAAAGCTCCCAGAACAGAATGAGGCGTCTCCATCGTGAATTTGATCTTTTCCACGAAAAGATTGAGCCTGCTCACATCTAGAACTGGACGCCAACCTACGACTGCTTTGGTACCAGGAAGATTCTGTTGTAAAAACCTGGAGACTGCAGGTCCGCGACTTGTTCCACCGCTCTTTTGTCGATCATCTGTTGAAGAAGATCGAACAAGACTTTCTTCTTTTCTCCTTGATAGATGGAGAAAGGTCTCTGGGAGTCGTAGAAAGAGGAGGAAGTTTTCCAAAAAGGGGATCTTGTACCCCTGCTCCAACGATCTTGAGGGACCAAGAGTCCGTGTCTCTCTCTCTCCACGCTCCCGCAAAATACTTCAGTCTGGCTCCAGACTGGTGTCTGAAGACATGCTTTTCACTTGGAAGGCTTTGGCTTAAAGGAAGCTCTTCCTCGTGAAAACCCTCTCCCTCGAGGAGCTGCTCTCGAGGGGGGAGCCCACGAAAGGGCTTAACTTTCTTCGGCGGACGAACTGCAGCCGAAGAGGTTGAAGGTACGGCTGACCGTCTAGTAGACTGGGCCAAAGTCCTGAGTAGCCTTCTCTTGTAAGCTGTTCGTCAGGTCCTTAACCAAAAAGTCTGGGGGAAGAGATGGTTCGAAAGAGGCGAAAACAACAAATCCGCTTTCTGAGCTGGCGTCACCGAACGAGCTGTGAAATTGCACAGCAAAGCTCTCTTTTTTAGAAAGCTGTTCCAAAGTGAGATACGAGCTCCTCCGAACCATCCCTGCGGCTTTGTCCATACATGCTAACACGTTGGACAGCTCCCCCAGGACTAAGAGATTCTGGGCTTCTCGCTTGCATATCCAGAACTCCCAAACACCAGTCAAGGAAGTTGAAGACTTCCAGCGTCCTGAGCAGACCCTTCAAATGATGGTCAGTCTCCGACGCGGTCCAAGTTACCTTGGCAGAGGGTAAAAGCGACCTCCTCTGCAAATCCACAAGGCTGGAGAAATCTCCCTGAGCAGAAGAAGGGATACGAATTCCCACTTCATCTTTGGTTCTATACCAAATGCCCCTTTTCCTTTTTCCACTAAGTCTAGTAGAGGTAATGCGAAGGTCGTCTTACCTTGCTCTCTCCTTCGTATCATCCAGTCCTGGAGCTTTTTGAAAGCGTTTGTTGATAGAGAGTTTTCATCTCTACAAACTCCGGGATTTTCCCAGTTTTTAGATGAGGAAAACTGCGAAGGAGGAGACTTGGGAGCTGCGGGCTGAAATTTATCTTCAAACAAAGACCGCAAGAGTCGTACGAGGACCTTATAGTCCGAGATAAAGAAGGGGGCTGTAGCAGGTTCTCTTCAGGCCGATTCGGCAGAATTACTTAGCTCTCCTTCTTCTCTAAACGGAAGAGGAGACCGTCTGTCAGGAGAAGGCGTCCTAATGGCGGGTCTTGGCTTTATCAAAGGACCCCTATCCTTGATAGAGCAGCCTTAATACGACTGTCTTCTTTATGACGCTTACTGCTCGTTGACGGTAAGAGCGTCCTGAGGAGGACGAGCGTCCTCTAGCGCCTTCCGCAGCAGTCTCACCTGCTCGAGAAGCGTCCTTACATTTCTTCGCTGGTATACGTGCCTGTGCACGTAAACTAGCGTCTGGGGGGAAGACTTCTTGATCAGAATCCCCAAAAAAACATCTTGAAAGGAGGTCTGAACGTCCTGGCGAGCTTCCTGCCAAGCGTCCTGTCTAGCGTCCTGGTGAGCGTCCTGCCGACGCTCCTGTCTAGAGACCTGGCGAGCGTCCTGACGGACGTCTTGACCTGCGTCCTGCCAAGCGTCCTGACGAACGTCCTGCTTAGCGTCTTGCCAAGCGTCCTGACGAGCGTCTTGACAAGCGTCCTGACGAGCGTCTTGCCCAACGTCCTGCCGAACGTCCTCGTACAGAGCGTCCTCCTCAAAAGCGTCCTGACGTAACGTCCTTCTAGCGGACGAACGAGATCGGCGAATCGCCGAAGGAGAAGCGATCGGCGAACGAGACGAAGTCGGAGAAGGCGAAGGAGACTGCTTAGTCCTCTTGACAGGCAGTCTAAGGTCCTTCCTTCGCTTAGGCCTCGACTGCTGCTGGGCGAGTCCTCTGAGCCATAAGCGAGGATAGCTGTCCTGAAGGGACAAAAGAATGTTCTTCGTCGGGAAGAATGAGCAGATAGCAGGACTGATCCTGTGAGAAGACGAGGGCGAGGGGGACGCCTCCTTCCTTCTCACAGGTACAGCTACCTGTTTCTCAGGTTATACGCGCCTGTGCACGCAACCTAGCGTCCTCATCGGAGGAAATCCTACCTCTCTTCTGAGGCGGAAAGACATCATAAGCGTCTTCCGACGAAAGCGGCGAAAGAGGACGTGAAGCGTCCTCCGCAAGAAACGTCCTCTTTAACGGACGAGAGTCTCTCCGAGCGCTCCACCCCTTGCGCGGGGGGAGGACGCTTCGGAGGAACGAGAAGCACTCTTTCAGGAACGCGTGCTCGTGCACGGTCCTTGGCAGCCTGGGTCCTTTTGCTACATGGTCTGCCGAAGGGACGCCAAGATTCGGTGGGAAGCCCCCGTAACCCTGTTGCGGCTTTCGACATACCTCGCTTCCCTGGGTCTTGGGAGTCTGATAGAGGTCTAGGCCTAGAGGCATTATGGGGCCGATCTGACGCCCCCTCCACAACACTGGGGGCACGATCACACACTTTGCACCGAGCCAGTTTTCTAAGGTGGTTTCACTTGTTCTCCAGGAGTGCGAAGAGACTCCAAAATCATAGAGAGAGCATTCGCTTCTCCCGACACAGAATCAGAGCCCGAAGGCAACACAGGTTTAGGGGTTGTAAACACTACAGGAGGTGTTAGTGCAGGAGAGATGTTAGTCTTACCTTTGGAAGAACACTCCTTGAGGAAGACCTCCTGATCCTATCGCGCTCCAATTTAAGGCGATAGGACTCATATACTCTCCATTCATCATCAGTCAATTTCTCACATTCATTACACCGATGATCAATCAAACAATTAAGCCCCCTACAACTCATACATACTGTGTGGGGGTCTACCGATGCTTTCGGTAGCCTCACCTTACAATCAGCCCTCACATACACTCTGAAACTCACAACACTTGATCCAGACATATCTTATAGAGAAAAGTCAATCCAAAATCAAAAAAAAAAAACGGTCCACTATCGCGCATGCCAATTCAACAATCCAATTCAATACCACCAAAAAAATCAATCAGATACTTAAAAGCGAGTCAATTTCCAAAAAATCCTGATCAGAGGTCTGTAAACAGATGTTTACCACCGACCGGCGACAGAAAAAAATATGAATAGAAAATGGGAATGGTTCCTGATATCGCCTCCCAGCGGCGGGGAATGGTACTACACCTGGCCGCCCCACTGCCGTGTGCCGCGAGTTTTGAAATTTCTGTCGGACGTCAGAAAATACAGCTATATATATCTCGTCAGGTAAGTGGCATGAACAAAACACTGGTTTATGTGAAGTGAATTTTTTTTTTTTTTTTTTTTTTTTTAGACCCAAATGAAGAGAAATATATGATTTTGTTTATTCTAATGGTGAAATTTTTTTTTTATTCAAATGAAATGAAAAAAATACTTTTATCAAAATGAAGTGGAAAAATAAAAAGTTATCAAGCATCAATATGATTTTTATTCAATTCCTATTATCAAAATTACTAAACGAAGCATACTATATATCTCGTGATAGAATAAAATGATTATAATTTATACGAGATAACCGTTATTGGCCATAAAAAGGTCTCAAGTGGAGTTTCTAAAATAACAATTTTACATAAAATAACACCATTTTCTGTTGAAATCAAATTAGAATAGAGTCTAAACAAGTTATATTTTAATTTAATTCAATAAAACAATTAGATTCTTTTTGAAACATTATGTTGAAAAAATAAGTCTTTGAAGGGGTTAATTCCGTTCTTAGAAGGAAAAATTTTTTTTTTAGACGTAGTATAGTCCATTCGGGAAACAACTTCTGCCACGAAGAGAATGTTTCCCATCAGACTCATCCCTCTTCTCCTGAGCAATCTCCGTTCTCTAATAAGGTTATTCTTTCTTCATGCGCTTCTCGAAAGCATGAGAGCATTATCTAATATCATGCACTGCCGTATTATAATCCTCTATAATATTGTTACATCGAGGTAAACAGCATTAATCTAGGAAACCTTTGAAAGAATAGTAGGAATTCATATGTCAGCCATAGAGTTAACTTCGGTATGTGCATATGACTTGACCATATCGTAGTCTTAATGTGAATTCTCTACTACATTCTTTCCTCGCCAAGGCAGAGAGAGAATGGAAATTTTTCTATCTTAGTTCTTTTCGTTAATAAAACAAATTAGTGTTAGACGAAGGAGATCCTAATGAGACGCGAGGATCGAAGAAAATCACTCAAGTTTTCTATCCTTGGACATAAGGCCGTAACCTACGCCTCTATTATTTGAAAGAGCCTCCAATCAAATAATGAAAAACGGTTTGTTGCAAATATCTATAGAAGAGGATGATTTATAATCCTCTTAATAGTAATGAACTAGGAGAAGGAGGGGTGTGCAGGACTCAAGAGACTCTCCGAATTCTTGCAATAAAAGGGTGCTAAGGTCTTGAAATCTGAAAGACCTGCACCCTCATTGACTTCCTAGTCTGATATATCTTTGTCCCATAATGTTGGGAGAAGAATGAGTCATGGTAGAGTCTCGAGGATGTCTGGCGATGTCCACATCGGATGCTCTTATCTGTCCGATTTGTTCGCCTCCAGCGCCTCTGCGCTAGGTTGGAGACCCGCTCTTTCTCTTCATCAGACAATGACAGTGTTCCCTGGAACTGTCTGCCTCTGGCATTTTTTACGCCTGTTTTGGCATTTGGCGCCTAGTTGGCGCTACATTGTCCGAAAGTCCTGAACATTCACAATAGTTTATCAGGAGACTGGAGAAGGGTGGAAGAAATTCTTCCACTTTGAGCTTTTGGCCTCTCCGGCAAGGGGAGGTGATGCATATTATGAGAATATTCATCGAAGTTCTTCTCTCTAGAGGGTAAGTAGGTATAATAATAAGGGAGAAATACTGTTTTAGGATGCCTTTCCAATGGCTATCCTTGGCAGTCTGGGACGCTCTACAGAACCTGCCAAGGAGACGCCTGACCGGTGGGGATTCTCTGAAACCTCCTTACGGCTTTCGACATTCCTTCTCCTCTGGGCTTAGGAGCTTGAAAGAGGTCTAGGCCTGGGAGCGAGACAGAGCCGATCAGACACACCCTCCACTGCAATGGGGAACACTGTAATCACTTCTTACCTTTTAATAGCTCGTATTTTGAGCTACATCCCTTGTCTTCAAATTGCAATTATGAATTTGAAGTTACTGTGAAGAAAGAAGGTGATGAGGATGCAACACTACTAGTATTGTTAATACTCTAACTGCTCGTTAGTACGAGTATCCAAAAAACTTCTAAAGGAAGCGTATCTAGTTACATGCTTTACTGATTCCCTAAAGTAGGAAGTTAGTTTTATTTCCTCAATGAATTCTAACAGTTATTACACATATTAATGAATAAATATTAATATTTCCCTTTTTGCAAACTATGTGAGTGTCTACCAACAATTTCGGTAGTTACACGTTATATATTCTTCGAAATTTTTCGAAGCCAAATTCATTAAAAAGTTAATAAAAGCGTATGCCGAGCCAAAGACCCAGTACTTCCCTACAAAAGACAGCCCAGAAGATCGATGGCGATGAAATACGAAAATCAAGTCAGGAGGTACCGCAAACGTATGTTTACAATACGGCCGACAGAGAAAATCTGATAGAAAACGGGAATGGTTCCTATTCCTGCCACCCAGCGGCAGGCAGGTAGATCACCTGACCCACCTGTAGCGCGTGCCGCGAAATTCGAATTTCTGTCGGGAAGACGGAGTCTATAGCTATGTATATATCTGACAGGTAAGTTGAATGTATAAAAAGGAAATTTGCAACATATTGGCAGAACAATATAAGAGAGAATTCACCCCTAGAATAGATAATGAAGATAATGATATAGAAGTAAGGGACGAAAATAGTGAATATTTAGCTGACATAGATATTAATGAAGCTGATATTGTGCAGGCTATTAATGAAATTAAAAATGGAGCTGCAGCAGGGCCTGATGGAGTTCCTGCTATTTTGTTAAAGAAAGTAGTTCATTCTATCGCAAAGCCACTTGCAATATTATTAAGACAAAGTGTAGATACAGGCACGATTTATGATGAGCACAAATTAGCATATATTACCCCTACATTCAAAAGTGGATCAAGACTAGAGGCAAGAAATTATAGGCCTGTGAGTCTAACATCACATATCATGAAAGTGTATGAAAGGGTAATGAAGAAAAATATTATGAAACATTTTAATAAAAAATAATCTGTTTAAGTATAGACAACATGGTTTCGTACCGGCAAAAAGTAACACAAACCCAACTGTTAGTCCACCGTGAAAACATATTCAAAAATATGAAAAGCGGAAATGAAACAGATGTGGTTTATCTAAACTTTGCAAAAGCTTTTGACAAGGTAGACCATAATATATTAGCGAAGAAAATTAGAAAACATAATATAGTGGATAAAGTAGGAAGATGGTTAAAAGAATTTTTACACAACAGAAAACAGATAGTTATTGCAAACGATGAGAAATCGGATGAAGCTAAGGTAATTTCCGGTGTGCCACAAGGTACGGTGTTAGCTGCATTACTGTTTGTTATTATGATTGCAGACATGACAGTAATGTTAAGACTCGGTAGTGAGTAGTTTCGCCGATGACACAAGAATAAGTAGAGAAATTACTTGTGATGAAGATAGGAACGCGCTACAAAGAGACCTTAACAAAGTATATGATTGGGCAGAGGTAAATAGGATGGTATTTAACTCTGATAAATTTGAATCAATAAACTATGGAGACAGAGAAGGAAAGCTATATGCATAAAGGGGACCTAATAATGAGACAATCACAAATAAGGAAGCAGTTAAAGACCTTGGTGTGATGATGAATAGGAACATGTTATGCAACGATCAAATAGCAATTCTATTGGCAAAATGTAAAGCAAAAATGGGAATGTTGTTACGGCATTTAAAAACAAGAAAAGCTGAACACATGATTATGCTTTATAAAACATATGTTCGTAGTCCACTTGAATATTGCAATATATGGTACCCACACTATCAAAAGAATATTGCACAAATAGAGAGTGTACAAAGGTCCTTTACAGCTAGAATAGAAGTTAAGGACCTTGACTACTGGGAAAGACTACAATCCTTAAAATTATATGTATAGTCTACAAAGGAGAAGAGAACGCTACATGATAATTCAGGCATGGAAACAGATAGAAGGAATAGCTAAAACATCATGGAGCTAAAAATATCAGAAAGAGCAAGTAGAGGTAGATTAATAGTGCCCAAAACTATACCAGGAAAAATAAGGAAAGCACACAGGACATTAATCCACTACGCACCGCATCGATAATGCAGTGGGTCCCATTCAATGCGTTGCCAGCTCATCTGAGGAATATAACAGGAGTGAGCGTAGATGTGTTTAAGGATAAGCTCGACAAATATCTAAACTACATCCCAGACCATCCAAGATTGGAAGATGCAAAATATACCGGAAGATGTAATAGCAACTCTGGTAGACATTAGAGGTGCCTCATACTGAGGGACCTTGGGCAACCCGAACAAGATGTAAGGTCTGTAAGGTCTGTAAGGTCTCTCTCTCTCCTTTTGCCACACAGGATATGTATAAGTATCAGGGAGGAGAGTATCTTCATCTGATTACTTAAATGCGCAAAAGGAGAAAGATCCCGTCAATGTATAAAAAGATCTATGAAATATCACTATAAATGTTTTGCACTAAAGAAAGGTTATTCATCACATTATGTACATTTGATCCTGTAACAACATCAGCTTTTCCATTTCTATAACCAATCCACTGCACTGTTTACTAATGATAGTACATTCATAGGGATAGTGCTTTTTACCTGTTCATTATTGGAATAGGAATACAAAATTTAGGCCAAAGGCCAAGCGCTGGGACCTAGAAGTCATTCAACGCTGAAAGGGAAACTGACCGTAAGATGGTTTGAAAGGTGTAGCAAGAAGAAAACCCTGCTGTTGCACTATGAAACAATTGTGAGCGAGGGTGGAAAATCAGATGGAAGAAAGAGAATATGAACAGACATACAGTAAATTGAATGAAAGATGTTGCAGCTAAGGGTCAAAGGAACACTGCAAAAAACATTAAGAAATAGTACCTACAGTGCACCATGTGAGTGCCCTAATGGCATTACCCCCTCATAGGATACTTGTTCATTATTTGCTTTTTATACTTATAAACTATTCTCATCACAAACCTCAATAATAAATTTTCATTTCTTTGTTGCCCAAGTGAACTTTCACTGGGTTTCTACTTTGGAGGTGAAATAGAAAAAAAATTAAAGAAATAGTTTATGAATTTTTCCCAATAACTGCTGTTTTCAATTTAAACTGGTATAATAACAGTGGGCTTGAGCCAACAAACCTCTAGGTCTACAGCATGATTTGAGGTAGGTTCCTAAGTACTGTAATTCACTTAACTGTTAATATGAACCACTTGAATTTTGGATTTTGGTAATGAGTAGTCAGTGCACAGAATATTTCCAACACATACTGGCTGTATTCAGTATTCAAAAAGTTAGAGGCCATTAAGCAGCCTAACACAAAATTTCATGCTGTTTCTTTATAAATTTCTATTGTTTTTTTATCACCCATCACCTTACTCCACAGAGGGGTATCTCATTTTCCAGAGTACTTGGATATTTTTCTTTTCTGCTTTGTGAAAAAAAACACCGAAATCAAACTGAAGAAAAGATTCCTTAGGCAATGGTTACAATTAAAGACCATAAAATTTGTTTAAAAATAACATTAAGTCTGCATCTATAGATATTTATTTTAAGTGACATGATGAGAATAAACTTACCCTAACAAGAATGAAGAAAAAGGTTAAAGTCAGGGTTTGGAATTACCTGTACTAAACCTGCCAAGAAAGGTTGGACAGGCATAATTTTGTATAGAGGAGGAAGGCAAAGTCTGTTGCTATATGAAACTGGTCACCATTTTCAATAACAATGTTGCCATTGACTTTGCAGTTAATCTATAGCTTGCATTCAAAGGTGGATTTTAAATTATAAAAATGTATTCAACAAAGTAAAGCTCATTATGAACAGTAAACATGCAAAAATAGAAAATCAAATACCTGGCAACCTCAGAGGCTTTACCACTCTGTCAATGACATATCTGTAGTCTGGAATTGGAAAGTACAAAACATTCAAAAGCATGGCCATGTTGATACCATTTTCTTTAATGATATCAGCCTCTATCACAACAGCTCCCTTTGTTACTTCTGATTTACAACCTGGGGGTAAGAGGTTGTGCGCTGAAAAGTATGGGAGATGCCCTTCTCGACACCATCTGAAAAAAAAAAGTTTTGTATGTCTTATATATTAAAATTAGAAACTTAATAGTATTTAAGCTACATAGTGTTTCAAACAGGTCAAATAGAACACCATAATTCAATATAAGATAAAACTTAAATCAATTATTCAAAGGGCATGACCAGAGATATAGAGGGGAGATATTGGATGGACAAGTGACGATCATGTGCATGTAAGGCACCATTCTTATGCAATGATTCTCAGAAGTGGCAGCGACTGCAAAGGCCAGCAGTAACAAAGCCCCTTCTGGCATCCAGTGCTGGGCATTCAACTGTGCTCCATACACAAACAGGATCACACAAAGACAGGGGATCATATTTCACAAGATAGTGACCTTTTTTCATTCATGAAAATCTTTATATGTAACTGTGTTGAAACAACCTCAAGTAAATATGTATTAGATCATAGTCAACTTGCTAATAAAATAATGAATGTTACAATAAGCTTTCTGGGCTCGGCCGTGTCGCTCCGTGAAATAGGTTCCTTTAGCACTATTTCTAAGGTAAAAAGCCTATTTGACATTAAATTCATGTAACCTAATAAATTGGTTGTCTGACAATTTTCCCTAATACTAGTAATGCAATGTACAGCACTAGGTCTGCTGCAGTTTTAAGTGTTAATTTTGCATTATAATGTTATTTACCATTCATCAATAAGTTCTCAAACTTCCTTGTATGCAGAGGACTTAACTGAATTATATCTGCTAGAACACTTACAGGTAGTAGGCTATTCTTCAATTTCACCGTTATCAATTTCACCCTGTACTTCAAATTTATATCACATTATAGCTTTAAAAGTAAACTTTACCAACTGGCTAGCCTACGAGTAAACTTTACCAGCTGGCCAGCCTACCAGGGTTCATCAACAAAAAACCAAGGATAGCCTACCATAGCCTAACCTCAGCTTAAGCCCGACACTAACATTCAGTTATGCCTGCACAGTTATAACTGCGCAGTCAGACTGGGCAGGCAAATCTTTGCCATTAACGATACAGGCCGTTTCCTCAGTCCTCCGTAGCATCCATGGCGTCAACACACGAAGCTCTGGCTGTAATTGACTTGCTGACACCATAAAAAAACAAAAAATCATAAACGTCAAGTAAGTCTTCCAGTGAAAGAGTGATTGATAAAAACTAATTAAATATTCCCATGTGAATTTGTTAAGAGTTTGAATTTAGCCCCATGGAATTTCATAATGTTTATTTAATATTTTATGACATAAGGAAGAGTTCCATGGAAAGAAAATTAAGTTTGTAATCGTTTGCTTTCATTTCAAAGTTGACACATATAGGCCTAATATTTTTTCTATTTCATTAAGAGGATTAATACCGATTTGTTTTTGTTTAAAGACTAACTTTCTTATGACGTGTTACAATGAATAGTTTACTACTGTCTTCTTGTGTTTCATTAGTGCGTTGATCAGTCTAGTTTCATTTCCAAGCTAACTTCTGTATAATGTAAGCAATGAAAAACAGACATATAGTCCAATATTGTTTGATTTTGTTTCGTCAAAAGTAGAATATTAATTTTTTCTCATTTCAAAAACAAATTACATACATGGTGCATAATCATGAATAGATGCATATACTAGGCCTATTCTTGTTTTACATTATTTTGTAATAATAAATATTCATTCTCATTGAAAAACTGTCTTGCATATATGGTTTATAAACACAAATAAACATACATAAACTTAATCTGTTCAATAGCCTTTGGATTGCGCCAAAGCAAAGTCTCATTCATATAGATTTCAATGAAATCTACAAGACATTCAAGGATGATGCTGTCACTTTCTGCCTTCATTATACAATATTATTTTTCTTATGGAATAATGGAAAAATTATAAATATATATCATTCAGACTTCTGTATCAATTATCAAAAACAGTAAATCCAATTTATCCTCAATTTAGGTATAAACACTTTTCCATTCAATGAAAACCAGCTGAATGTTCTTGATTAGTAGATGTTATCTGTCTACGGATGGATAGCGAACTAACCCGAAAAAGTTCCTACCACACAATGTTGCAGAGCGCATGCACAGCCGTTTGGCCGGATGCTCATTGATTGAGAGGAGCTATTTACGCAGGCCACCTGCACAGGCCAGAAAAACTGTGCAGGTTGTCTCACACTAACATTCAGTTATAACTGCACAGTCCAACTATGCAGTTATAACTGCGTGGGCATAACTGAACGTAAGTGGCAAGCTTTAGCAAATGTAGCCTAACTTGGCACAACCTTCAAGAATGCTGATTTTTTCTATCTGTCCCTTCCCATAAACTATAAAATACAGCTCATGTTTTGGCTAGCTATTAAAGTCAACTATTCTTAAAGGCTATCCTAACTTACTGTTAACTATAAATAGTAGTAATTATGTTGAATTATAGGTCAGTTTGACTGTACTTATTACATAGTTTTACATATGTACCTCCTGGTAATAATGGCACTTGAAGCTGTAAAATAGCTTCTATACCATGGTTCAGATGCTTAGATCTGGTTCTGTAAAGTAAGTACGTAGTGTACTTTCCCTTGAATCACAACAGTATGAATATGAACTCATGCAGTACATTTATACTGTAATTAAATTAACACTTTCTCTTATAAGATGTGCAAGTAGCCTCATAGGTTCAAATATGCCTTAATATCATCTGCAGGCCAGTGTAGGAAGCCAGTTAATAATATGTGAGATCCAGGACTGATTTTTGATAGTAGAAGTGTTAGTGTTAGGACTGAAGTAGCTGAGGTTATACCAGTTTAAGAGCTATAGGGAGGCAGTTTTGGAAGGGCCGAGGCAAATGGCAGAGCGAGTGGTTGATAGGAGCGTTAGAGCAAGTAACGTGAGTGTAGTTAGCCCTAAAAGAGGTAGGAGTGCGAGTGCCCCCCCGGAAGCGAACGTTCGTGAGCTTCAAATACGCTGTTCATTTCAGGCTCATGAAGGTACTTTTTAGGTGAGTGTTTCACAAACTTCAAACAAACGTTTTTTTCACATACTTAGGACGTCAATGATAATGTAACTCGATATACAGTAAATTTGTGTTTTGCTTTTTCTCATTGAAATTTTAGACCTGTCACATGCGAAATATAGTGATACACAAAAAATCGTAATATTGTTTATGTACAAAAACATGGACAAACCTCATTTTCACCTTTAGAGGGAAATTAAAGGTTTATCCATTTCTTAAAAAGACTTCCTTTATTAATTGTTGTTTTAAACAAACCAGTTCGTCCTCATTTGGGTGAGCAAACGACAGCATATAGAGTACTGAAATATGTTTATATAAGCCCAAAATGATACAGCATTATCTGTGATCGAGAAATTTGAACAGTGGGAAATGGTCACCAATTATGCCGCCACCAGATGTCTCTGCAGCAGCGTAAACAAATTGGCGGGCTGCACGAACTGAATTTGTTTGACAAAGTGTGGCTGAATTAAATTTACATGCAAGTGCATGACAGCTGATATAGCCAAACCCCTACGACGACTTGAGAAACCGGCCGGCCCCATAGGTAAGTGATAGCAGCTTATGCAATTATCTTTCACTATCATTTTATA
>NC_087204.1:53929309-53934309 GCF_015104395.2 Macrobrachium nipponense | reverse complement strand
ACAACGTCCTTGAGAGAGAGAGAGAGGGGGTGGGGCATAATTGGTGGATGGATGGTTAACGATTGAACTGGCTTGGCTGTTGGAGAGTTCTGGGTTGTCTGCTGGTGCAGCTGGAGTTGGTTGTTAAGATCAGAGTTTTGAGTCAGTTTTTGATCAGAGCTTGTGAGGGTCAGTAGTGTTGGCAGCAGTCTCTGAAGAGAGTACTCAAGGCATTGAAAGTCAGTTAAGTTGTGTTATTGATTTGTTCTTTAGTTGTTGTTGGGTTGATATTGTTTGCTTTGGGGTTGTTGTGCCTGTGCTGTTGGATTTGTTGTGCTTGTGTGTTCCTGTTCAGTTATGTGTGAGTTGTTGTGGTTGTGAGTTGTTGAGAGTTGTTGTTGGTGAGCTGTTGTGATTTCTTGTTGTTGTTAGTGGGTGTGTGTTGGCTTGTTGAGTTGTTGGTTTTTTTGTGTTGGTGATTGTTTGTGCAGTGGTCTTTTGTTGTGGCTACTTTTTTTTGTTTTTTGTTTGGGTTTGGGTCGTGGTCCTTGTTGTTTGGCTGTGTTGTTGAGTTGTGGTTGTGTTCCTTGGTTGTTGTTGTGGTCATTGGGTGTTGTGTTGTGGGGTTGTGGTTCTTGGTTGTTGTCTTTGTTGTTGGTGGTGTCTCACCGACCTCGACCAGCGGACAGCATAGCACAGCCCTGAGTACCTGCAATTGGGTGAGTATGTGTTTGTGTTTTTTTTTTTTGTTCTTGTGTAGGTGCGTCAATTGTCCTGCATGTATTCTATAGTGTAAAGAGGAAAGTGTGACTGAAGGTGAGTTTGGTAGCTGGATTGATTAGGTTTATGTGTTTTTGAGCTTGTGATCCTGCCACATTATTAGTCACTTTTTCATATGAATGATAATATCTTGCATAAGCCAAGAGGGGACTCCCAGTATGAGCCCTGGTCTCGAGTATGCCATCATTTAGATTCCTGTAATAAATTATTCAAGGAATATTACAATCATCAGCAGATTAGTTCCCTTGATGAAAGCATGATTGAAATGTGTACTAGGTGTGCATTCATACAATATACGCCCAATAAATGGCATTGTAGGTATTGGATAAAAAAGTTTGAACTCCATGAAGCTTTCATTGGATATGTTTACCATATTGATTTATATTCTGGACTTGATTTTATGCTAATTGAATTGGCAAGGCTTTACTCATACAGTAGTAATGAATATAATAGAGAAGAGCAAGCTTCTCAATAAAGGTTACCACCTAATCACTCACAACTTTTAAACAAAGATTCCTCTGGCAGAAGCCTTCTTAACACAAAATACAATTCATAGGAACAATAAAGATTAATTCTAAATTTTTGCATCAAATTTTGGTCAAGCAGCTCAGAACTGAGCTGAGAAAAGAAAAAGAAAGTTGCTTACCCTGTGGTTTCAAACAAAAAGCAACTCTTCTACAACTGTTACTAAAGTAAGCTATATACACCTCTAAAACTGCCTATAACTGCCTATTCCTTAACAGTTCATACCCATACTTGATAGTTCAAATAAAAATATACCTCAAAAAATCATCCCAGAACACCCTAATACCATTTCAGTCATGTTGCAAAATTATGTACCAGCCAACAACTGTTATTCTTAAGTATCCCCTACCATTCACACACGTTTTCTTTGGCCTACGTTACTTTGCGCATTGTTCTGTGTGCCTACATTTTATATATATTGATATTTTATGGTGTAGGAAATGATTTTGAAATTACATTTACTGTACAGGTTGTATTTTAGGATTATACTATTGCATAGAGCATATATAAAATATGTGGGTATTTTAGAATTATGGGACACGTACATAGCTCCGAACAGAAAGCCAGGTTTGTTACATCATGTTAGTATTTTTGTGATTACATACATATACATTAATGGAAAAGAAATTTACTACAATAAATTCTTGGTTTACATTGTACATTGTGGTTAGTCCTTGCCACCACCCCATAAATTTATAAAAAAAATTCTTCTTCCCATCTATCTCTCTCTCTCTCTCTCTCTCTCTCTCTCTCTCTCTCTCTCTCCTCTCTCTCTCTCTCTCTCTCTCTCTCTCTCTCTCTATTACAATATATATATATATATATATATATATATATATATATATATATATATATATATATATATATATATATATATATATATATATATATATATATATATATATATATATATATATATATATATATATATATATATATATATATATATATATATATATATATATATATATATATATATATATATATATATATATATGATATATATTAGTATATATATATATATCGTATATATCATATATATATATATTATATATATATATATATATATATCTATCTATATATATATAGTATATATATATATTATATATATAGTATATATATATATATATATATATATATATATATATATATATATATATATATGTATATATATATATATATATATATATATATATATATATATATATATAGTATATATATATATATATATATATATATATATATATATATATATATATATATATATATATATATATATATATATATATATATATATCTATATATATATATATATGTATATATATATATATGTATCTATCACAGTGGTACCTCGAGATACGAAAGGCTGAACTTACGAAAAACTCGAGATACGAAAGCCAATACGAAAAATTTAACGGCTCTACATATGAAAAGTTTTCAAGATACGAAAGGTTTCTGTAAAGTCTGAGATTCGCCCGAACCACCGATAACAATTTTGAAACTCACGCGCCGCCAACTTAGTAGACTCGCCACCATCCTCCTGCTCTCCCATTGGTTCCTGATGCTAGTCGTGGCCATGAGATCCTTCTCTCCTATTGGCCAGCGTCTCTCCCATCATGCATCTATGTACGTGGTGGCGTGCCTCGGCCACTCGGTACCAGCATTGTTATAGTACGCACGAGGTATTCGTTTCGGGATCGTCAATGTGTATTTAAAAAAACAATTTCTCATATCTTTTCACAGAAAATGGAAAAAGAAGAGCACCTCTTGAGCGACGACATATATGATATGATTGACCAAGATCTCTCTCGTGGGATAAGTGACCAAGATCTCTCACATGGGATAAGTGATCAAGGTCTCTCCATGGGATAACTGGAAACTTTGCAAGGTTGGTAGAATCTCCACTCCCTGCTGAACAGAGGGTGTTGACCAATCATTTACAACATGCATACCAGTATAATCAAGGCACTTCAGTTTATGTTGAAGGTCAGCAGCCGAACATTCAGTACCCAAATCAGTTGCAGAGAGAGCATTTGGTTGAACAGGGTTTTGATGGACACCAGTGCCAACAGAGTCATGAGGTGCAACAATTAGTAGATAATTATCAAGACGGGCAGCCGTTAATAAACACTACGCGTTTATAGAAAAAAAGACACCCCGAAAAGGCTCACACAGGTCGTATGCTTGCGCAGTTCGATGATGTTTGCCTGAGTCGTTTCAGAAACATTGTGAAAAGTAGGCAGAAGCATAAGAGGCCTTTAGCATTAGCAGGAGTAAGCAAAAAGGAAAAACTAAGTGATAAATAACAGAAAGTTGTAAGCAAAAAGGAAGAACCAAGTGATAATAAACAGAAAGCTGAAAGTGGTGATGAAGTTGAAATTCTGTATTAAAAAAAAAAAAAAAAAAAAAAAAGCAGAAATTAAGGATGTTCTAGCCGCTTTTCATAAAGTGCAATTGTTTGTCCTCCTCCTCCTCTGCCGCCACTTTCGGAGATAGCCTCACTCGAAAGGTAAGCTTCCACATTTTACGTACAGTATTTCTTGTATATCATGTACACAAATGCACTTTATTTACAGGTTATTTTGCATTTTGTTATTAAATTAGGTATTGAATGGTCCAAATTGTTGTAGTATTTCATTGTTTAAAGGTCAATTTAGCTTTATATGAAATTTACTGGGGTGTTTTTGGAGGGCTTGGAACAGATTAGCCATTTTACATGTAAATTGTGGTCCAAGATACGAAAACCTCATGATACGAAGGGCGCCTCTGAACGGATCAGTTTCGTATCTCGAGGTACTACTGTATATAGATATATATATTCTTTTGTTATAACAGGATATATATGAATACAGGCAGTCCCCGGGTTATGAGGGGGGTTCCGTTCTTGAGATGCATTGTAACCCGAAAATCGTTGTAAGCCGGAACATCGTGAAAAATCCTAAGAAAACCTTACTTTTAATGGTTTGGGTGCATTGAAAACTATGTACACTGCATTCTTATTGCATTTTTCATAAAAAAAAACTTCAAATATTGATTATTTTGCGATTTTGGTGTCATATTTCTTGTGCCAGATCAGTGCTGTAGGTGTCGTAACCCTGGAACATGCGTTGTAACCCTGGAAATAATTTCTCATGAATATAATTGAAAAGCGCCTTAACCTCGGAACGTCGTAAGCTGAACCCCTCGTAACCCGGGGACTGCCTGTATCATTATGAATGTATCCCCTTTTACCATTCACTCCATTGTCAGTAAAGACATAAACACACATGGCTTCTCTCTTTTCTATGAGCCTCCTGATTCACACTAGCCTCTCTCCGTTTTCTCTGCCGCCTTCCTTCCCGCACTTACAGAAATGGCCATCCTGTTGCTAATCCGCCGGGGTCATATAAGCCAGCAAGGGAAGAGAAGCAGTCTTACTCACTTCGTCAGTCTCCAGCGCTCGGGTCAGACGCTCCTTAGGCCCAACTGGGCCCTTACCCTTGCACACTGCCCTGGATGATCGCCGACTTAAGTTGGACGAAAGACCCCCCCCCATTGGCAACCTTGAGAAGCGGGATCCAAAGACCAATCTCTAAGGTAAAGTGCAGGTTTCTAGTGGTAGTCTCTGTATTACTTTTACTTTATTTCCCTCTGTTATTTTCCTGTGTCTGTGTTTGTGCAAATATCCACAGTGACTCTTCAATCCCTCCACAGCGGTGCTCCCTTATCCTATAAGA
>NC_087204.1:53921809-53926809 GCF_015104395.2 Macrobrachium nipponense | reverse complement strand
TTTGATCAGAGAGAGAGAGAGAGAGTAGAGAGAGAGAGAGAGAGAGAGAGAGAGAGAGAGAGAGAGACGCTTTGGCAACAATGGTCCTCGGGGGTTTTATAGCTTCCTTCTGCTTGATGATCGTGGATATTGTAGAAGGATTTCGACCATACTCGTTTGCCAAATCGACGATACGAACGCCACGTTCATGCTTTGCTATAATTTCATGTTTTGCTTCCATCGAAATCATTTTCTTGGGTTTTTTTCTTATCACCTGCTTTGTCTTTAGCTTTGAGACCCATGGTTTAATAATAAAATAGACAAAATAACACGAAAAATAGGCGCAAATACAACGAACTAAACAACGACGTGGTTAACATGCAGCAGCAACAACAAACAGACCTGAACGCCATTTATCGGTCGCCATACAACTAACACTCATCGCAAAATCGTATCTCAAATATTTCGTTGTATATCAAAGCTGTATTTTCGCAAATTTTCTGTTATATCTCAAAACATTCGTATATTAGGGCAATCGTATGTCAAGTTTCCAATGTAATTTGATCAGAGAGAGAGAGAGAGAGACGCTTTGGCAACAATGGTCTCGGGGATTGACGTAACGTTTATTTTCTGAACAGATAGGACAGAGAAGTGTTCGTTCATTAAACGGCCTCTGACTCATGGCAGGAAATGTTTTGTTGATACTAATATATAAGCCTATTTAAAGATACATTTACTTAATTAGTCTATATGAATACGTAAATAGTAATCAGCTGTTCTTGTAGCCCTCAAGATTTGCAAAATCACTCCAGGTTGTACATAAAACTTCAAGAATGTAGTGCACCAGAGGATTACATAGTTTTTACCTTCAAGAACCAGCATTCTTTTATGAAAATAACTCCAAGGTTGTCTAAAAACTAAAGGAACACCATGTAGTGTAACCAAAGGATTACAGAGTAAGGTTTTTTTAATAACTTTTTATTAGTTTTAAGACATATTTCCAAGCGGCCGTTCCGGCTTACGACGATTTTCGGCTTACGACGCTTCTCAAGAACGGAACCCCCTGTCGTAACCCGGGGACTGCCTGTATATATATTATATCTATATATATATATATATATATATATATATATATATATATATATATATATATATTATATTATTATTATTATATTATATTATTAATATTTAGATATTATATATATTTATATTAATATATTATCTATATATAATGTTATATATATAATCTATATACATATATGTGTATATATATATATATATATATATATATATATATATATATATATATATATATATATATATACATACATATATATATATATATATATATATATATATATATCTATATATATATATATATATATATATATATATATATATATATATATATATATATATATATATATATATATATATATTATATATTATATATTATATTATATTATTATATTATATATATATATATATAGTATATATATATATATATTATATACACACACACCAGTAGTACCTCGAGATATGAAATTTAATCCGTTCCCGAGGCGAACCCTTCGTTTCATGAGGTTTTCTTATCTTGGACCACATTTTACATGTAAAATGGCTAATCCGTTCCAAGCCCTCCAAAAACACCCCAGTAAATTTCATAATAAAGCTAAATTGACCTATAAACAATGAAATACACCATTTGGACCATTCAATACCTAAATTAATAAAAAAAAATGCAAAAAATAAAATAACCTGTAAATAAGTGTATCTTAGTGTACATGGTAACAAGAAATATACTGTACGTAAATGTGAAGCTTACCTTTCGAGTGAGGCTACGTACATACATAAACTATCCAAGGAAGATTGCTTCTGCCTACTTTTCACAATGTTCCTGTGTGAGCCTTTTCGGGGGTGTCTTCTACAAAGATTGCACTTTATGAAAAGCGGCTTTAATTTCTGCCATTTTTTTTTTTCTTTTGTACATATGTAGTATGTACACTTTAAAAAAATATATACGTACGTACTACATACGTAACTATCCAAGGAAGATTGCTTCTGCCTACTTTTCACAATGTTCCTGTGTCAGCCTTTTTGGGGGGTGTCTTCTACAAATGATTGCACTTTATGAAAAGCGGCTTTAATTTCTGCCATTTTTTTTTTCTTTTTTTTGATTTTTAAACTTTTTTTTTACTTTACGTAGTTTTTTTTTTATTTTTTTATTTTTTTTAATTTTTTTTTTTTACAGAATTTCAACTTTCTGTTTTTTTATCACTTGGTTCTTTTTTTTGCACCTCATGACTCTGTTGGCCCTGTGTCCCATCAAAAACCATGTCAACCAAATGCTCTCTCTGCAACTGATTTGGGTACTGAATTTTCGGCTGCTGACCTTCAACATAAACTGAAGTGCCTTGATTATACTGGTATGCATGTTGTAAATGATTGGTCTACAACCTCTGTTCAGCAGGGAGTGAAGATTCTACCAACCTTGCAAAGTTTCCAGTTATCCCATGAGAGACACCTTGATCACTTATCCCATGTGAGAGATCTTGGTCACTTTTTTTTTTTAAATATTACGTACACATTGACGATCCCGAAAACGAATACCGCGTGCGTACTATAACAATGCTGGTACCGAGTGGCCGAGCCACGCCACCACGTGTACATAGTAGATGCATGATGGGAGGGACGCTGGCCAATAGGAGAGAAGGATTTCATGGCCGCGACTAGCATCAGGAACCAATGGGAGAGCAGGAGGATGGTGGCGAGTCTACTAGTACTAAGATGGCGGCGCGCGGCACGATTTTCAAAATTGTTATCCAGGCGAATCTCGGACTTTCAGAAACTTTTCGTATCTTGAAAACTTTTTGTATGTAGAGCTGTTAAATTTTTCGTATTGGCTTTCGTATCTCGAGTTTTTTCGTAAGTTGACCCTTTCGTATGTCAAGGTACCACTGTATATATATTATATATATATATATATATATATATATATATATATATATATATATATATATATATATATATATATATCCTTTAAAGAAAAAGCAAAATATTAATGAAACATCCATCATATTGTGGAGGGATCACCAGCTAAAAAAAACAAAAGCAAGCAAGACCTCCCCACATTTACATTAACCACTCTTGGCTTACAAATTTCCTGCAGCCACACTTTCCCCTTTATGTTACTTTAATTACTAACAGGACACTTGGTACAGCAAGCCATAAAACAAAATCTCAATCACATTTACTCACCAGAAAATTTGACACAATCAGGGTAAGAAGTTGTGCTTTCAGCGTAATATGGCCATTGAAAAACAACTCCACTGCTACTAGTGAACAAAATATCAAACAACAAACCACTATCATCAACTCCCACTGAACACTAAAAGACAAATACAAAACAAACAAGCACCAAGACCATACACAGCATGATAAATCACTAACAAAAACAAACACCAAACAATCACCAAGACTATACAACAATCTACATCAAACACCACAAATTACAACTCAACAACCATACGAACCTAAGCACAACGAACTTAATTACTCAAAAACCAAACTTATGTGAAAAACACACAAGACAACTCTACTGACTGACCACCTCTTACTCTGAATGCCTTCTATGACTCCTTGCTCCTCACTTCGAATGCCTTCACTGACTGACTGCTGCTCAATGAGCCAACACGCCCACCAGACAAGCAGTTCACTCGTTAACCATCCATTCATCATTCACAACTTCTCTCTCTCTCACAAGCGACTCTTGAGAACAACGTTGTCAAATGCAACCACTACATCGTTCCTCCATAATTTCGCTTACAGAATCCATTTATACTGTGCCTAGACTTGCTGTATAAATCAGTTTCTCTCGCACCTTCTCTCTTTAACAGTATACATATTCCTTTAATAAAAAACAACAGCAAAATATCAATGAAACATTTCACTTACAGTTCTCTCTCTCTTATATTCTAATGAAAAAAATAAGGTAATTAGTGAATACCCAGTGTTGCTCTATGAAAAGAAACCAAATTAGTGATAATTTTAGAGATATTGCCCAAAGAAAAATCCACAAATTATCAAAAGTTCCCCATGGAAAGGTGAACAATGTGTTCCACAAAAATCTGCAACAAAGTGGACCGCAGAAATGGGAAACATGTAAAACCAGGGGGGACTGTACTTACTTTATTTTTGTATATTGTCATGTTAAAAGAAAAAGGTGTATTTGAAAACTGATGATCATCAAGTTGTATAAATTTATGAGTGTCTCCTCTGGATTGACTATAAGTTAGTATTCGGTCAAGTAGGGATTGATCCAGTAAGTTACTCTCCACATGAATATGGAGCTAACTTATGTTAGTTGTGGACTGCTTGTAAATAAAACTATTGGAAAATAAATTTAGATTAGGTAGCAACTGTGATTTACTCCCAGAAATCGTTTAACTGAGACTGCTACTCTTTCATGATCTGTTCAACATTGGTTTCTATGAGAAAAAGACCACAACAAGGTGAGGGATCACTGCTGGAGCTTCTACAGGTGAAGAAGGCTGAATGGGTGTCCTCTTGCTTTGCTTGGGTAACTGGGCCACTATCCTTGGAACTCCTGAGTCACTCTCTTTGAAGAACAGGAGGGGGTTGGGGGTTAAGAAAGCACCTACTTGCTCTCTCCTCACCTTCTCTTACTGGGCTATCCAGGCAGACAAGCCCAGGTCTGTAGACCAGGGACCCTTGTCAACTTGGGTCAGCAGGCTACCCAGGCCGGTACTGATGCACCAGGGTTCCAGAGAACCCTGGGTAGTGGTTGCATCCATGCTCTCAGCAATGAGTGTTGCAGGACTCGCAGTACCACTAGCAATAGACCTGCAAGCCCCCTCTGCAGAAGAGGGCTGACGATGTGAAGCTCTACAAGACTTCCTATGGGTGGGTAAGGCAACACACTCTTCTTCCTGCCAAGTGCAGCTTTAGACAGCAGCATGTGGAGGACATCACCCAAGGATGACATTAAGAGAAAACCTGGG
>NC_087204.1:53882933-53921309 GCF_015104395.2 Macrobrachium nipponense | reverse complement strand
AATTGATTATCTTTGTGCCTAAGACACATTATTATAAATTTTAGGCTCTGGTCCCCCCTTGTCTGATCTTGTCATAAGGTATTACTCTTTGGGTATCATAGTTGCCATACACTACTCATTGCCGCCAGTATGTGGTTATTTAAAATCCTCCGGTTCATATTCTTGAATTTTCTTGTGTATTTTCTTTCTTTCTGGGAATTTCTTCTTTCTTTCTGGGACTCAATCTTCTTTTTTCTTTATCTTGAAGTTCTAGGCTTCGTTGAAGAGCAGAAGATATGCCAAATTCTTGGAATAGTGTTGCTTTTCTGTATCCAAAGTTATGTCAAGCACAGTTGTTTGTGCTACAAACTTTACTCTTTGTGCTCCAGCAAACTTAGTCTTGTGTGCTCTGTTCCAAATTTTGAATGAAAACTTCATTCGCGTTTTGTGTAAGACCGCGAACGCAGCGTTCAAGCAATTCTTTCTCAGACAAGTGCTTCATACACAGCCTTTATTTTCCTTTCACTCTCAGCATCTAAATTGATAACTGTTGAAGATCTCTTGAACTTTATTTTCTCTCTTTCTTTACCCATTGCTATGCTGCGCTGAAAATAGCACCAAGAATCTTCCCCTTTTGGACAAAGTGGTTGAATGATGCCATTATATCCTTCTTCATATCAATCCATGATTTACCAATATTACGGTGGATTGCCCTGCCATAATAATTAGTCATTATGCTAATGTTTGTATCCGACAATTTATTCTTTCAACTTAGAGCACTAAATTTTCTTCTTTTTCCAGTTCTTGTTACTCTCTCTCTTCTTTTTCATCTTCTCTTAGTCTCTTCATTCTGTTAGTCATTCTTTTCTTTACATGGTTGATGCATTCTACTTTCGCCACTTTTAAATTTTAAATTTTCATACGGTCCATTTCCAACCCGTTCATTGCTAAAACACTATTATAAGCGCTGGAATCTCCGTCTCCAACAAAAGGTGGCGTAGTGGAATCCCAATCTTGCGACCTTGAAAACATCCTTATGGCGCCTTCTGTTTCCATCCCATTCTGATGTACCTCATAGTTTATATTACAATCTTCATCATGAAACGGTTCTCCACATGTTGAAATCTTCTGTTATTTTCATTTCTTTAGTTCAGTCGTTTTAGCGGCACATGCTTGGAAACTTTGTTCATCACTTCAAAGTCTATCACATATCCTGTGCACACTTCTGTTATGACTCCCATACCTACATTAGAAACATGGCCTCTTTTCATCCACCCATCGTAGGATACATCAATATGAGTATTCCATTTCATCAGGCACAATTCCCATATATTTCCTGTAGTATGTTACTTATATTTTCAAAGATTTTCTCTTGTTTCATCTGAAATATGTATCCATTTTATCATAAAGATATCTAAGAATGGCGTGAATACTTGCTATATCCCATTGGTTTTATACTAAGCGTTCCTTGTAATCTCTTCAGTCCCGCGAATCCATAATCTTCCAACAAAGAATGATAGATTACTGCCACATTGTTTTTGTAAATTGGAGCCTTCCTTCCTTCTGTAGAAATCGGTGGGCATTTTGCGGTTCTGAAATAATTTTCCTCTGCATTTTAGGACATATCTTTTTTACTAGTGTCTCAAATCCATCCCTTGCCAAATGGATCCTCGGAATTACTTTGCATCCACAATTCGGTATTCGTGATTCAAGTAATTTTTCAAGTCTTGCTTCACTTATTATTATAATTCTATTTTCACTATCGTTGATAATATCAGCTTCCGATCTACTGCTTTCTTCTTCTAAAATATCATTGCCCTTTAGCAGTGATGAACGAATAAAGAGACGATTAGGGGTGGATGTGGTTGGTCTCTGGTCAGCAGAGATCATAGCGTGCGCCATTTGCTGCGTGGCCTCTCTCTCTCCCGTCGTCGTTTCATTCCCCTCTATGGCACTGGTAGTTTCTTGAATTCTCTGTTCTACTTCTTCGATGGGCATATCCAATTGGCTTTTCCGCATTCTAGAGGCATGAAGTGAAGTCTTGGACCTTTTAGGCATGGTGAAAAACTAAAAACACCGCAGAAAACACAGAGTTCAGTCAAGGCTAGCGAGCGTGAAAAAATGCGACCTTATAACGTGCAAGTTTTATAGGCAACTGTTGGCCAGTGGCCACGCGCTGAGCCTCATGACTCATGATGCATGCTTTGTCTTGTCTAGGAATAACTAAGAAGGTACCAATTAGGCTATTATTGACATTATATATTTCATTTCAAAGGAAGTTTTCGTAACATATATCACAAAAACTATACCAGACTAAATCATTTGCGCTACTGGTGTTTTGTGAGTATAAAGTTATTGTTACATTTCAGGCCATAACTAGAAAAGTAAGGCAAATTTTAGCATAATACTTCGTGGACACATTCTTGAATGCTCTATGAAGCCATAGAATTTTTTTCAGCAAATCAAATATGTTTCATATTTTTTGGGTTTTTTAGGCAGCCGATCCCCTTAATTCAAATGATCAGTATCTTTTCCTGATAGATAGACAAACAGACAGCGTAAATATTTAGGGTTTGGCATATGTCAATTATTTTATCATCTTGAGATTTTTGGTTAATCTTGGGATTTTCCATGGTCAATTCTTGGGATTAGTAAGAAAAATGCCATAATTTGAGTAGCAGTAGCAGCAGCTGCAGCGCACACTCAAATGAATCGGGTAAGCCTAGCACGCCAAACTATTGTATTTACAAAATGAACAGAGCTCTCTGGCTGGGGTTTTTGGTCCTCCCATGTGTTTGATCTCCGCATATCTGCCAAATTTTTAACAACAGAGATAAAACCATTTCTCCCATTACAGATATCAAATATTATCTTTTCAGTTACGCAGAATTCTAAATAAATTACATAGGTTAACGATTGATAGTGTTTTTTATGCAATAAAAAGAAAAAGTCTGATTTTCTATCCACATGGCATATCATTTTGGTGTTGTTGCAAATATTTCGACCAGTTCCATGTGCGTTTAAATCCACACTGTACAGTCTGGAGGCAGTTCTCCCTCCTACACATATCTTGATTTCTTAATATCGTATGTATTTAATAAATTGGTGAGGAAGGAAATATGAAATAAAGCATAACAGAGTAAGTTTGACGAGTGAGAAAATAAACAATCGTATACAGACAGATTCTCTCTCTCTCTCTCTCTCTCTCTCTCTCTCTCTCTCTCTCTCTCTGAATGACTGAATGTTGCTTGAATGCGATATGGCAAAGTTTTGGCCTGACTGAAGTATGGAGTGACTTTGACACCGACTTACAAGTTATTCCTGGTCATCTTACAGCCATGGACAGACATCAACTTCACAGCCGAGAAAGGGCAATCGTATACAAAATAAATAGGTATGGAAAATGCGAAATGCGAGCCTATGTTATCCCATAAAAAAGCACTCGCTCGGACAACAGTAAGATGTAGGAGAGAGAGAGAGAGAGAGAGAGAGAGAGAGAGAGAGAGAGAGAGAGAGAGAGAGAGAGAGAGAGAGAGAGCAGGGAGAAGATGAACGGGAAATGGAGATTAAAATACCTGGGAATGAAAAACCCTTATAATCTTATAATTATAGCCTCAGGGTTTGTCTCAAGGGACTTCAAAGATGTTAGTCTAGAACAGTTAAACATGTTTGTATAAACCAAAATAATGCAAACAAATGGCGGACGATCGCTCTTTTGTATTTTATACAATAGTAATATGAGAATACATATAATATTATTGGATATAGTGAAGTACAAGTAAAGCATAACTTTTTAAAAGATCATCTGTTTTCCTCCGGTAGTAACTATCGCAATCAGCCAATTTTGGATAGCATAGACGGGACGCTAGTTTTATACCATGTGTTGATGCGACCCACCCCTTTAAAATTAGCTTCAAAAATTAGGTTTCAAAAAGTCCCATAATATTGCGAGTATATATATATATATATATATACTAGATATATATATATATATATATATATATATATATATATATATATATATATATATATATATATATATATATATATATATATATATATATATATATATATATATATAGATATATATGTATATATATATATATATATATAATATATATAATATATATAATATATATATATATATATATATATATATATATATATATATATATATATATATATATATATATATATATATATATATATATATATATATATATATATATATATATATATATATATATATATATATATATATAATATAGTATATATATATATATATATATATATATATATATATATATATATATATATATATATATCATTCGAGCTACAGATGTCCTTTAACCCTCTTACGCCGGAGCGGTAAATAAAAAATTGTCTCCCGTATGCCGGAGGGGTTTCGGAGTGAGCGTGGAAGCGGAAAAAATATTTTTTTTCAAAAAATCACAGCGCGCTTAGTTTTCAAGATTAAAGAGTTCATTTTTTGCTCCTTTTTTTTGTCATTGCCTGAAGTTTAGTATGCAACCATCAGAAATGAAAATATAATCATTATCATATATAAATAATGTAATATAGATAGCGCAAAAACAAAATTCATATATAATTGTATTCAAATCGCGCTGTGCGCAAAACGGTTAAAGGTAACAAGTTACTTTTTTCGTTGTAAGTACACTAAATTGCGATCATTTTGGTATATAACACATTGTAAACGATAAAAGCAACACAGAGAAAAATATATCACAAAATAATGCATGAATTCGTCGCGCGGACGTAAATAAATATTTTTTTTTCAAAATTCACCATAAATCTAAATATTGTCCTAGAGACTTCCAATTTCTTTCAAAATGAAGACAAATGATTGAATATTTCTATACTGTAAGAGTATTAGCTTACAAACTGCAGTTTTCGACCATATCTGATGAGTTAAAGTTGACCGAATGTCGAATTTTAATTTTTATATATAATATATTTTTTATATGCAATTATTTCGGAAATAAGAAAAGCTACAACCTTCAAATATTTTTTTGTTTTATTCTACATGAAATTGCGCACATTTTCCATATATAAAAACTCTATGAAATGCTAATATGAAACGTAGCAAATATTCCGATAATGGGACATACGCATTTCGGAGATTTGGTGGCGGAGAATCCGCGCGCGGAGGGAAGGAAAGGAAAGATTTTTTTAAAATTCACCATAAATCTAAATATTTTGCTAGAGACTTCGAATTTGTTTCAAGATGAAGATAAATGATGAATATTACTAGACTGTAAGAGTTTTAGCTTACAATTGTTGCCTTTTTTGACCATTTCGGTAGAGTCAAAGTTGACCGAATGTGGTTTTTTTTCTTTTTTTTTCCATTTATCGTGTTATTTATATGCAAATATTTCAAAAATGAGAAAAGCTACAACCTTCAATTGTTTATTGTTGTATTCTACATGAAATTGTGCACATTTTTCATATATAAAAACTTTATGTAACGGCTAATTTAAAATGGTGCAAACATTACCACGGCTAATTTTAAAATGGTGCAAACATTACCACAATCGCATGTATGATTTTTTTCTAAAGAGTTACCGCGCGGATGTAAGGAAAAAGTTTTTTCATAAATTCACCATAAATATTGTTGCAAGAGACTTCCAATTAGTTGCAAAATTAAGGTAAATGATTGAATATACTAGAATATAAGCGGTTTTAGCTTACAATTGCGTTTTTTCGACCATTTCGGTAGAGTCAAAGTTGACCAAAGGTTGAAATTTTGGCAATTATCGTATATTTATATGAAAATATCTCAAAAACTGATAAAAGCTACAATCATTAGTATTTTATTGTTGTATTCTACATAAAAATGCGCACATTTTCATATATAATACTTCATGTAACGGCTAATTTACAATGGTACAAAAATTATGTCAAAGTGACGAAATAATTTCCGAGATGTGTCACAGATACTTTTTACGTGCGGCAAGAAAGAAATTCGCGCTTGCGCGCCTAGCGTAACGATTGTAAACAAAACAACACCTTGATCCATGAACTCCCAGCATCCCCAAGGTGCGTGATTCAAAAGTTTTAGGCTGGTAGGCCCTATAAGTATTTTTCCGCGAATTTAATAAAACTTTTGTAAGTCGACGTAAAATACGTCCAGTCGGCCCCACACGGAGACAAAAAATGTTGACATAAAATACGTCCAGTCGGCTTAAGAGGGTTAATATCTAATTCGCTCTACCTCGGAATTGATATATTTTCATATATGTACAGAAGGGGAATTTTTTAGTTGATAATAATTTCGTCCCCTCATGGGATTGAACCACGTCCAGTGGACGGGTACGAAATAAGGAACGGCCAGTGACGTTATCCAGTCGGCCTCGATGATCTATGGGGGATGAATCAATAATTATGTGATGTTATAATTATTCATATATATAATATATAATATATATATATATATATATATATATATATATATATATATATATATCATATATATATATATATATATATATATATATATATATATATATATATATATATATAGTATATATATATATATGTATATGTATGTAGTATGTATGTATGTATGTATGTAGTGTATGTATGTATGTATGTATGTATGTATGTATGTATGTATGATGTATGATTTGTTTGTATGTATGTATGTATGTATGTGTATGTATGTGTATGTATGTATGTATATATGTGATCCCTCTTATTTGCAGATTGCTCTGGATTCGCAGCCATCATTTATTCTTGGATTTCTCTCAAGAACAGGTGGGACCCCTGTATTTGCGTTCTCGGCCGGATTCCCAGACTTGCCCATTCTCTCTGGAACATATCCCCCTATTATTCTCAGGAAATTTTCTGTATTTTTTTATGAGAAATATCCATAAAGTTTTTTTTTTTTTTTTTTTTTTTTTTTTTTTTTTTTTTTTTTAATCATAAAATGCACTTTTTGTGAAAACTATTAAAAGCCTTGGTATACAAGTTTTTAGTGGGTTTTTCTTGAGTTTTAACTAACAAAATAGGCTATTTTAAGCATTTTTATAGGGGTTCCAACTATTGGGGGGGGGGGGGTTGGGGGGGGGGGGGGGGGGAGCTCTGGTATACATCCCCCGCGAATACAAGGGAACCACTGTGTACCTCCATTATTCACAGAAAATTAGCATTTTTCTTTCTATGAGAAATACCCTC
Organism: Macrobrachium nipponense; assembly: GCF_015104395.2. Classification (NCBI taxonomy): domain Eukaryota; kingdom Metazoa; phylum Arthropoda; class Malacostraca; order Decapoda; family Palaemonidae; genus Macrobrachium; species Macrobrachium nipponense. The sequence continues at coordinate 53,914,136 of NC_087204.1, read as the reverse complement.
AAATTTCTGGGTTTTATTATCAGTTTCGGCCGTATTCCTTAGCGATAACACTCAACCGCATGCCAGCTTCATACTTCTTAATTATCTCCTTCTTCATCTCCATAGAAAGCAGCCTCTTCTTTCTGTGAACTTCAGCAACATTCTTGGGACCCATGGCTAACAACGTAAGTAATCAAGTTCACACACAACACGATAAAGTCGCTTACAGTACAAAGAAAGTGAAATCACTGACACGAATTCACATTAACGGACGAAATCTATGTGAACGAATGAATTCCAGGTGTGTATGATAACGCTGATGCGACGGAATGGTTGAAGGACGCCTTTATGAGGGATGATGGGACAGATGCTGACCAATAGGAGAGCAGGATCTTTTGGCAGAATGGGAGAGTGTGAGGATGGTGGCGAGTCTACTGAGTTGGCAGTGCGCGAGTTTTAAAATTGTTTCGGCGGCCTGGGCGAATCTCGGACTTTACAGTACACCCTTTTGCAACCTGAATTATTTTCGTACACAGAAGCAAAAATATATTCGTCTCTGCCTTTGTAACCTGGATTTTTCATACGTAGGGACTTTCGTATATAGAGGTATGACTGTATATATATAAATTTATTGCCACTAAGGAAAATTGAAAAATGAGACCTGCTGAGATCTTTCAGTCTTAAGGACCCTTTACTATAGGCAAGACTGATCAGAACAATGAAAAACACAGAACAGGTAAGCATATACAAATGGACATTACAGGATTAACAAAAGGTCCAATTAACTTTAAAGAAACAAAAAACCGCCCATAGGCTAGATTAAAGATTTAAAAGCAGCCACCCACACGTGGTCACAGGTAATTTACTCAGAAAACAATAAATTTTGGAAACAGAGGCATATATGGCCTGGCAGTACATATTAGTAAAGTTCCAAATGCTAGATTAAGGATTTAAGAGCAGTGTGGCCAAACACCTGTTCAAAGGCAATTTAATTAGAAAAACAATACACTTTGTATTTGTAGCGTAGAATTTACAAGTGTTCAGACAATGAGTGAGAAACGAATTTAAGATATAAATATAGTGAGCATGAGAGAGAGAAAATAACTTAAAACATGTGCTAAATTAATTAGTAAGTTTACTAATTTTATTTATTTTACGGTCCTTCTTAAACATTTTACAAATATATTGGTCCAAATGGTACAATCCTAGACTGAGATTTAGATATTTTTTATTAGTGATTTGTATATGTGCTAATTCCAGTAAATTTCTTGAAACATATCATTAGACCTAGCAATTACAGAGCAACATCTTTATATAAGTTTGAAAAATACTGTGACTTACCACAAAACCATTTAGACATTATCGAAGGCATGACATATAGTGCTACATATACCTATCATGAAAATAATTTCCCTGCTCTCTACAAAAAAATGTTTAAAAAGATTGAAGAATGATACTAGCTTACACATTACTAAGGCAGATAAATCCATTAGTTATATAGTTCGGGACAAAATTAACTACATAGCATTCATGCATATTTTAATAGAAGATGAAACAACTTGAAAAATCTCATGTGTATGAATTATGTTTAATGTTCATACCTATTTTTGTTCTTTCCCTCTCTGTCTTGTGATTTTACATGCAATTGTTTCCCTTGTAAAACAAAAACTGGACAGCTTGAATAGTAACTGTATGAAAGAAAATGTGCATGACTGAATACTTATGGGGGAACTCAATTATTTTCACTTTTACGTAAGTCATACAGTACGTACCTATATTTTTAACCATGAAATTTAAGATTTACTTTGAAATAGCATTAATAATATTTCAAAGATTAATATGTACAGTAATAGGATGATATTTTAATGTATATTCGTATGGTATTTTTAGGGATACTTTAGTGTTTACATGTTCAAGATAAGCAGTTATAAGCCTTTTTAGATAGGGGTTCTAAGTATTTGTGGATACTTGTTATTTGCAGGGGCTCTGGTATACAATTAATGGGGTTCCAATGTAAATGTAAAAATTACAGCTATATCAGCAGAAGCCAGTCACTTCAGTGCATTGAGATAATCAAATACACTTTGGGTATCCAAGCTTTGAAACTTTTGCTAATCAGACTTGGGTGGCTTTATGAATTCCAAGCATTTTCAGTAATATGAAATACTAGTACTTATTGTAAGAATTTTATATTTTACCAAATTTTTATGTGTACAATAATATATTAACTAGACTGTATGTACTGTAAGTTTAAATATTCTCCAAGTAGGGAGTTTAATTTGGATAATCATATACTTTTTTTCACACACTTATGACATCCCTCCCTAAATGCTTAAAAGTTGTTTTTTCAGATTATACCATGAAAATAACTGTTGTTAGTATGTAAATCTGTGCTTTATTCTGTAGTTCTGTGTACAGGCACTACCCTACTTACAAATATTCAGATACAAACAAACATGATAGTAAATTAAAATTGTGTTTGGTAAGACACCTATATTATCATCACAATATATTTAGGTTTTGTGTATCATCCATATTGATAAAGCACTGTACATACTCCACAGAATACAGTATGTACTGTGTGAACAGTGTACAGTACTGTATTATGTTTTAGGATGAAAAAATGTACAGAATATTTTATTGACTTTATATCATACTGTACTTAAATTTGCATGAAGACCAACTTACAAGCAATTCAAGATATGAACAGCAGTTTGGAACATAACTCTTTCACATGTAGGGTAGTGTCTATACAGTATTCATTTCAAATGGTTTATCCAGAAGTTGGACTTTTAGTATATAATTGATGTACAACAGGTTTAGAATGATGTTTCCTTTTGATTCATAACACTTCTATTAAAGTATGCTTACTTTGTATGTTTCCTTTCCAGGTATTGCTATTTTCCTTCTGCAGCAAATATTGAAGGAAACAGCATTCCCAATGTTGTCCATCTACGTATTTTTCCAAATATGCCAAAAAAGAACTTGCCAGATAATCTTTCTTTGGCAAAACTACTTAGTTTGGTTTACCTAGCAATAGTATTGGCTGAAGAACCTATACTATTAATGGATTTAATCAGGCAAGTAACATTAACAAAATTTTGTGTGCTCGTAAATTTGTACTTTATAAGTTGTTTTCGAGGTGTGTTGGTGTAAATAGGAATATAAGATGGCATTTTGAATATCTGCTAAATACCAAAATAATTTGGGATTAAATAGAATACATGATAATATCCCATCATTTTATACTCATATTCAAAATACATCTAGTCTCCAAGTATGCTCTAAAAGTAATAAAACTATTGTCTTTGAAATGACTAGTTTTTGTTACATAACAATTAATCATGAAGTATCCTTTAACACTGGAATGCTTTTAGGTATACAAAGCAAAGCATATTAAAGAATTAGCTTCAAATCAGTTGTTAGGTATAGGCTACTAGTTATTCTGCTGGCTGTGCATATTTTAGCAACGAAGTGTGTTGCTTTGAACAGCATTTTAGTTTCAGTGTGTTTTTATTTTATTTCCGTCTTGTGTGTGTGATGTACATGTAATAGTTCATTAGTATTTTCAGTGAGTTATCCTTCAATGGGCAGCTTAGGCAGAGCTGAGCTGTTTTGTGTGCTCCCAGAATGATAAGATTTTCGCAGTAATATCTCTTAAATTCACATATACTTTATTATTATTATATGCAATTAATCTTACCTGCTGCTAAAGTTAGCTTATATCTTCGTGCCTCTTGGTGCTATTGGCATTCAAAGTAAACAAAATAACACTTGGCTGACCTGTAGTGACTGTTTCTGTAATGACCTATATCCCCCAGGTGGTGTTGGAATGTTGACTTTCTTGTCAGCATTCCTCTCGCGGTGCAGTGCACTCATAGATGTTGAGTTTGTGTCACTTATTTTGAACTATTTCCGGGCAATTTTCTCCAGTATGGTATTGTTTATTTCTGCATTTTCATCTACAGCTAGCAGTGATAGTAGCATTAGGCTGTATAAGAACAAGTTTTGTGTAGTAAATTGAATGTTTCGGTCGTGTATGATGGCCACAGTGTGTGTGTGAGTTAGCCTACCTGTAGGGACATAAGTGCACACTTTTCTTCTTATTGTGAAGAAAGTAAGGAGGGGTCTGATGAGAGAATGAATAATATTGTAAAGTATCAAAAGATGCAAGAGACCGATAAATTACATAGACAATTCATTAGGGCTGGCCATAAGCCTACTTGATCTCGTCCTCCTCTTGCCATTGCTGCTATTCCTCCTCCTGCATTGCCTAATAGGTTGATTACTCCCCTTGTGGTTCAGGGGAAAAATGATAGTTAAATGAGGAATTTTCTTCTTTTATCAGTAAAACTGTTTAGATCATAGTTCACCCTGTAGTGATCTACTTTTTTCAGTTTCCCCCTGTGAGGGAGGTGTTGGAACCTTTGTCTGTCTGAAGCCCACCTTCTGGACTGCCCAGCTGGGTTGCCAAATGGAAAAATGAAGTTCTATTAGATTTCCTCTAGATTTTCACCTAAAAAGCACTAGGAAAGTTGGATTTTAAACTAGCAATTTCTTGGCATCAAAATAATACCTTATAACTATCCCCAACAGTTTCAAAGTTGAAATATTCCTTTCATTGATGATTAAACTAAATTTCCTCTTACCTATGTCAAACACTGAGTTCTGTATCGAAATAGGGTGCACTTTTATCGCTTGATTTTAAGGTCACTGCATCCTTTACAATCACCAAAACATCTTTTGCAAATGTCAAATAAATGATCTGCCACACTTAAAGAACAATGATTTGCCAAAAAAAGTGCTCATTTTTCCTCTGATCTTTTAGTATCATTATTCGTTTTCTTAAATGGTAACACATTTTGACACAGAATTGAAAGGATCTCCTGCCCTTTTATTCCTGTGTCTCTAAATCACAGAGCTTGGAATTTATAAAGCACTTGCAATAATTATAGAAGCATTTGATATCATTACCTTCAGCTTGCCTCATCTATCGTTTATATCTAGTGTCATTTAGCCAGTTTGCATGAAAACACTGTTTCATACATTCAACTTCCCTGACAGATATATACTTAGCTATAGACTCCATCGTCCCCGACAGAAATTCGAATTTCGCGGCACACAGGTAGGTAGGTCAGGTGATCTACCGTCCTGCCGCTGGGTGGCAGGAATAGGAACCATTACCTTCTAGAACCAGATTTTCTCTGTCGCCATATTGTAAACATACGTTTGCGGTACCTCCTGACTTGATTTTCGTGTTTCATCGCCATCGATCTTCTGGGCTGTCTTTTGCAGGGAAGTACTGGGTCTTTGGTTCGGCATACGCTTTTATTAACTTTTTAATGATTTTGACTTCGAAAATTTCGAAGAATATATGACGTGTAACTATTGAAGTTTTTGGTAGACACTCACATAGTTTGCAAGAAAGGGAAATATTAATATTTATTCATTAATACGTGTAATAAGTGTTAGAACTTGATTGAGGAAATATAAAACTCTAACTTCCTACTAGGAAGTCAGAAAAGCATATAACTTTTTACGCTTCTTAGAAGCTTTAATAGCTCTCATGCTAACGAGCAGTTAGAGTATTAACAGTAATAGTAGTTTTTGCATCCTCATCACCTTCTTACTCCACAGAATCTACAAATTCATAAATTTGAAGATAAATGGATGTAGCTCAAAATGCGAGCTCTTATAAGGTAAGAAGTGAATTTAGTGTTCCCAGTGCAGTGGAGGGTGCGTTCTGATCGGCTCTGTTTCGCTCCCAGGTCTAGACCGCTTCCAAGCTCCCTGGCCCAGAGGAAAAGGAATGTCGAAAGCCTTACGGAGGTTATGGAGAATCCCCACCGATCAGGCGTCCCCTCGGCAGGATCTGTAGAACGTCCCAGACTGCCAGGGATAGCCATTGGAAAGGCATCCTTAAAAAAGTACGTCTCTTCTTCCGTTTCTTCATCTTACATCCGAAAAGACAAAGAATGTACATGTTTGGAGTTCGGACGATCTAGCGCGTTCTCTGAAAACTAAGAGAACACTGAGTGCCAACTGGACTACAAGCGAAGAGCCAGCCAGGAAGCCGCGTTCCAGCAAGCAAGCGCGAGCCACATTCCAACAGCCAGCAGCGAGCCGCGTTCCAAACAGACTAGCGCGAGCCGTGTTCCTACAGCCAAACGCGAGCAGCGTTCCAGCAACTGTGCGCGAGCCGCGTTCCAGAAAATTTTTCTTGGCGTAAGGCGCCTTCAAAGAGAAAACAGACGGCTAGAGCGAGGAGCCTTATAGTAGAGTGGCAATCAGAAGGATCCTTCCATTGAACGTTTACGGGCAAGAGGCTCCTTCTAAAAGGAGCCTAGTAGGTGCTCGGAACTATCAGGGCGCACGGGACCTTCCACGCAAGCGGAACGTTCCAGGAGCGAGTCTCCTTTCTAGCGTGCGGAACATTCCAGGCGCGCGGAACTATCCAGGCACCAGGCGCAAGGATCCAGGCGCCAGAATATTCCAAAATCTTCTTTTGAGAGAGAGGTCAGTTGCAAGGCTCCTCTTTGAGTTTTTAACTTGAGCAACTTTCCCCTGGCAAAGGTGCAAGATGTCGCACAGGCGGCCGTCGCTTTTGTCAGAAGGATTCTGATACTAAGAGAAGCCCTTTTTCATTATTCAGAAGACTCCTGTGTTAGGCAGTTCCTCTCAATGCGGACTCTCTCCTTCATTCATGCTCTTCCCTCGTTATGAGGAGGCAAGAGCTTTGGGAGTTTTCTTAATAAGAATCTCATCGACGTTTGGGTATGATGGCGAATAGGAAATATCTACTTCCTTCCGTAAACCCTAGAGATGAACAGGAATTCTGTCTCTTCTGCGATTTATGAGGAAATCACGAAGATTTAAAGAGTTCCTGGATTAACTTCCTTCGTTATATTAACGAAAAGAACGAAGATAGTAAAAATTTTTCCTTTCTCTATCTGCCTCGGCAGGGAAAGAAGGTAGTAGAGTATCTGCTGTATGAGAATACGATACGGTCAAATCATAAGCACATACCGTAGTTACTTCTTTGCTGTGCAACTCAATTACCAGTATCCTTCTAGGACTTTCCTAGGAAGGACTACGCTTAAAGGGATTGTTAAGACAACACCTACTTAGCTTCTAGATTTATCGAAGTCTTGTTTCGCTTAAATATGCATTAATAAGAACTTCCTGAAGTTCGATAATAATTTTATAAGATTCCTTTATTGAATGGAGTAGCTGGCAACTCTGGAAGAGTAAGGCCAGACGGCTAACGGAGACTGCTATCGCTTAGACCAACGCAGTACCATGTAGTTCTCGGTCATGAGCGGTCGGTTACATCTCTCTCTCCTGCGGGATGGAATAACTAACCGTATCTCTCCCCTACAATCGCGGTCTTAGCCTCAGATTGAGGGGATAGTTAAGCTAACAGAATTAAAATATTGTCTGCCTTTTGCTAAGAAGCTTTCAATAAGAAAGATATTACAACCTTTCAATGCTGTTAACCGTAGGTAACATTATTAAAGGATTCTAACGCAGCAGAACTTCATTATATAATGCTCTCATGCTTACGAAGGCATGGCTTATTAGAGTACATGCTTAGCGAGAAGATGGATGTAGTAGAGAATGGGAAACATTCTCTTCGTGGCAGAAGTTGTTTTCCACCCTGAATGGACTATACTACGTATATAAAAGTTTTTTCCCTACTAAGAACGGAATTAACATGTGAAAGGATGTCGGGTACCATAAAGGCACAGATGTTCTGGCACATAACCTAAAAAGAATTAGAAAGAAGCGCCAGCCTGGCGCAAAATTGCACCAGAAGCGCCAGAAGCACCATTCAAGATATTTTCTCGTTTTAGCGAGTTATTAACCTATGAGTCCAGTAGCCTCTCAGACAGCAGGCTCGGTAACGGCAAGATTCGTTCCTGATTTCGTTACCCATTTAATTGGAAAGGGGTCGCTTACAAGGAACGATGAAATGATTTATTTTAATCACTTAGGCCAATTCCACAACTCTCTCATATCGCAAAGAGCATCGAGAATCTCTTTTTTCGCCCCTGTTCGTGTTAACAAAAGAGAACCTATTTGGAAAACAGACAGGGAACGTAACGATCCTTAAGAGGTTCGATGCAAGATTTTGCATGTCCGTGAGAACCTTCTCGATCGACGATAATAACTGTTAACGTATGTCTAACATTTATTGGAAAGAGTTGTGAGAACCTGCGGAAAGTCTTCTTCATAGATCTCTTCGCAAGGTAGAAGACGAACAGGCTTCCTATAGACTGCTTCCTTTTCCTCGAACCAAGAGAGGTAGCCATCTTTATTTTATAGAAGGGGGAATAAACTTTAGTCTTTTTTTCCCCTAAATATAAATTCTTTACAGAATTTAAGATAAAGGGCGTCAAAGAAAGAGAGGATAATACTTTATGCCTCATTTTGGCCTTAGAGAGGTCGGATTCAGAGAGGTCACATTCTTCTCACAGCATGTTTTGGAAGGCTTTTCCAAGAGAGTCTGGATATTCTATCAGAATCTATTATACATAGACCTGAAGAACCTCTCCACTCTGAGTCGGTCTGCGTGCAGACTGACCAGAAGTAGAATGAAGGAGAGGATTTTTCAAGGTAAACGACAAGAGTCATGCTAAAGACATAGAATTGCTGCAGATCGTGTTAGATGGAATTGGGAAACTGTCCTCTTCCGATACTCTGTGAACCACATAGCGGTTTTTGTTTCTTCCCTTTCAAGAGGGAAGAATCACCTTTGTATATATCTGCTATCAATGAAAGGGAGAATTAGAGATAGCAGAAAAATTAAGATCTTCGGGATCTTATACGATACTTTTTTACGACAAGAGTAGGATATCATGTACTTAGAATGGGATCCTTTTTCGGGCCTCAGATTCCGTGTTCCGACAAGATGGAACTGCTCCTCATCAGACTTCTTTGAGAAATTTTTATGAGGGAATTCTTTGTTTCTCTTGGTCCTAAACGACCAAGAAGACAAGTGAATTTTTTGAGCATTGGAATCTCGCATCAGATTCTATGGAGACTAGGCAATGGGTTCTTGCCAGCATAGTATGTCTGGCAAAAGAACTAAAACCCCCTATTCCTGACTCAATGTTTGCAGATAGAGGTTTCGTTGTCCAGGCAGGGTACTTACGTTTTCATCTACAGTAGAATGGTTCAAACGTTTGCCTACAGAGTCTTTGGAATGCAATGACGGCTCGAAATGCTTCCCAGAAGGTGTTCAGAGGGAGACAATAAAGAGCTAGAAATCAGGAGTCCTCCCAATTTCAGCTCGGAGTCTCCTTCGACTTCCAGGCTTCTTCCCTTCCTTCGGGCAAGGATAGGGAAGATTCTGCAACGAGAAACCCCTTCAACATGTAAGAAGAGATCTCGTGAGCAACGGAAGTACTCAAGAAGGATCCTCCTCGGAGGAAGACTCTTACTCTCGTACGGTTAGATATATCCTATCGTCTACGAGTTAGCTGACTACAATCACCTCCCCTTGCCGGAGAGGCCAGTGCTCAAAGTGGAAGAATTTCTTCCACCCTTCTCCAGTCTCCTGATAAACTATTGTGGATGTTCAGGACTTTCGGACAATGTAGCGCCAACCAGGCGCCATATGCCAAAACAGGAGTAAAAAACGCCAGAGGCAGACAGCCCCAAGAACACTGTCATTGTCTGATGAGGAGAAACAGCGGGCCTACAACCTGGCATAGATGCGCTAGAGGCGAACAAATCGGACAGATAAGTGTCCAATGTGGACATTGCCAGACATTCTCGAGACTCTACCAAGCTCGAAGCTCCGGCAAGTGGGGAGGAGCCAGCCAGGCGCGAGGCTCCAGGCAGGCGCGAGGCGCCAGGCAGGTGCGAGGCGCCAGGCAGGTGCGAGGCGCCAACCTGGCATGAGGCGCCAGCCAGGCGCAAGCCAGGCTCTAGGCTTCATCCAGAAGAGATCCATTTCAAAGAAAGCCCTGGTCTTCTTCTTTGAAACAAATGTGATCGCTAAGCACTTCTTGAGTAACTTGATGATTCCTTCAAACAGCTGAGAATTAAAAGCGCTTGAAGTGCGAGCTTTTATGAATTCTTGTTCTTTCCATAACAATATATCGTGAAGGACATATTAGCTGTAACTTATGGAAGATGCAACTCGGGGTTGACTTCCCTTTGCACGAAGGAGGTCAAGTTGACCTGCGAGAGATCCTTCTCTCTTGGTTATACGTGTCTACGGATACGTTGCTGGGATAGGGAGGCGACACTGATCCTTAACTAAGTGAGTTAATTTTTATTTTAACATAGTGTTTTTTCTTTGGGTTGTTTGAAAGGAGTTTGGGAATAACTCTTTCAAATTAAGCACAAAAACCCTCGTGTTAGGATCAGGTGATCGGGATCGGTGTTGTGCTCCTTAATTATGCCACTAGGCATAGGTGTATTGTCATGTAAGTGGATAAGACCCCATTGACAAATGACCTATAGATTCTGTTGAGTAAGTGGATAAGACCCCATTGACAGATCCAGAAGTTCCAAATAAAATCCAAGTGGTCAAGAGACTCATAAAGAAAATATACATAAACCAACATATTTCCGACAAAGAAAATGAATAAGGTGAATCTTGTGAATATACTAATTGATGCATTAGGAAAAAGAATGCCAAAAGCATGCAAACTGTGTAAGGTTTGGTATAGCATAGTCAATCCACAAAACCTAATCAGAAAATGTGCTGCATGCAACATTCCGACCCATCCACAGTGTGCTGAGGTAATACAAGATTTGAGAAAAGATACAAGAATTTTTTGTTCAACATGTCTATCATGGATAGACAATGTTATTAAATCAAGATTGAATGTACAAATAGTTGAGGATAAGAAGAAGAGAGAGAAGAAGAAGAAGAAAAGAAGAAGAGGGAAAACGGAAGAAGAGAAGTAAACAAAAATGAAATGACAGAAAAAAATAAGGACAAAACAAAGAACAAGATAAAAGTATGGATGCAGAGATACTCATTGATACTACATATGAGGCAATAAAGCAGCATACCTACGAAGAAATAAATTACGATATGACAACAGAAAAGCAAATCCCGAAGAGGCTCTACCCAGATCTATACAATGACGAAAAGAGGCGAAAAAAATAGACAAGAAAGACAAAATCTGCAACCTTTTGAAAAGAGGGAATTGCAGATTTGGAGAAAGATGTTACTACAAACATCCTAAGATATGTCAAAACTATGAAATATATGGTAAATGTGCATACTTAGATGGATATGGGGATGATTGCAGAGATCTGCATCCAAAAAATATGTAAAAACCTAAAAGAAGGAAAAGGATGTAAGTTCGACAAAAAATGCAAATATAGCACCCTGTAGCCATGAATCATAATCAAATAAATAACCAACCAAGTAATTGAAAATCCAAAATAAGAAAGAAACAAATAAAGAGAGAATCAAGAATATCAGGTAAAAGAGAAAAGCAAACCACCAATGAGATATGCAGAGGTGTCAGCAAAGAATTTCAAAGCATCAGCTCCGAAATTCTACTCAAGAGATAACTGTATTTATTATGCAAGAGGATATTGCAGAAACGGAGAAAATTGCAGATTCAGACACAAAATGAATAATTATGATGAAGGAAGATCAAATATTATGGCAAAAGTTGGATTTTTTAATGTCAGAATTTCTGGAAAATGAAAAAAAGAACAACATACCAGAACAGGAAGAGACATGGGAAAATCCTTATTACTATCAGTATTAAATGAAGGAGAAAACACGCAAACCATCATAGTGATGAATGCGCAGGGTTTAGTTACGAGTAACTCAAAAAGAAAAATAGAGAGTACTTAGAAGAACTAACCCAAAATGAAAAGAAAATAGATATAATGAATATAAGTGAAACCTGGTATTCCCAAGAGACTGGAATGATGATCAAATAAAAGGGTTCCAAACTTATAGATCAGATAGAAAAAATAGGAATCAAGGGGAGGGGGAACCGCAATATATGGGAAAGAACAAAAAACAAGGAAAAATATATGAGAAATATAGTAACTCAGAATGTGAACTAATAGCGGTAGAATTTGAATCTGAAAAATTGATGAACATAGTAATATATAGACCTCATAATACTAAAGAGTTTGACTTAATAATTGAAAAATTGGATGATATATGTAGAAATCACAAGGACTGGACTATTCTCCTATCTGGAGACTTCAACTTTCCTTTCGTAGAATGGAAAGAACGAATAGGAGATTGTGGTTGTACTTATACATATAAAAAAGAGAGTAATAGTAGTGCAGAAGATAAGAGACAATTTGAAAAGCTATTAGATATGCTACTAGAATACAACATTCAACAAATAAATCACCTGCCAACAGAAAGGAAAATACTTTAGACCTAGTATTTGTGAACGAGATGAATTATGTTAAAGAAATAATAGTTTATAATGCGAGTATTTCAGACCATAATGTCATAGAATTAACAGTTCATTCCAAAGCAAGTGAAAATAGAGATAAGCAAGAAATGAAAAAGTGGGAAGGATATGGAAAATACAACTTCTAACAGTAAAAATATAAAATGGTCAGAAATTAATGAAGAATAAAACAAAGATTGGATAACATTTTCGTAAGTGATGCAATAAGGGTAAATACGGAGATATTATATAAAATATTGGAGATAATAGTGGAAAAATATATACCGAAGAAGAAAAGTAACATCATTCATGCATACCAGAGACAGAAGAATCTTGTTCCAGAAAAATCAGGAAAGTGGAAAAAAAAAGGTCTTGCAAAGAAAAAAAATGCATGGAAAGTTATAGAACTAAAAAGTAAGATAGAAAATGCAGAAAAAAAGATTATACAATCAAAAGAAAATGAAAAAAACGGACTTGGAAGAAAAAACCCTAATAAATATCAAGCAAAACCCCAAACTATTATACTCATCATGCGAAGAAGATGAATAAAAGAAGAATAGAATAGGCCCTGGCTGAGAATTGAAGGGAGATTAACGAATGAAAAAAAGAAAATTTGCCAACACTACTGGCAGAACGATATAAGAGAGAATTCACCCCTAGAATAGATAATGAAGATAATGATATAGAAGTAAGGGATGAAAATAGTGAATATTTAGCTGACAGAGATATAATGAAGCTGATATTGTGCAGGCTATTAATGAAATTAAAAATGGAGCTGCTGCAGGGCCTGATGGAAATTCCTGCTATTTTGTTAAAGAAAGTAGTTCATTCTATCGCAAAGCCACTTGCAATTTATTATTAAGACAAAGTGTTAGATACAGGCAAGATATATGATGAGCACAAATTAGAGTATATACCCCTACTTTCAAAAGTGGATCAAGACTAGAGGACAAGTAATTATAGGCCGTGAGTCTAACATCACATATTAATGAAAGTGTATGAAAGGGTAATGAAGAAAAATATTATGAAACATTTAAAAATAAAAAATAATTGTTTAATAAAGGAACAACATGGTTTCGTACCCGGAAAAAGTACACAAACCCAACTGTTAGTCCACGTGAAAACATATTCAAAAATATGAAAAGCGGAAATGAAACAGATGTGGTTTATTTAGACTTTGCGCAAAAGCTTTTGATAAAGTAGACCATAATATATTAGCGAAGAAAATTAGAAAACACAATATCGTGGATAAACGTAGGAAGATGGTTAAAAGAATTTTTTACACAACAGAAAACAGATAGTTATTGCAAACGACGAGAAATCGGATGAAGCCAAGGGTAATATCCGGTGTGCCGCAAGGTACGGTGTTAGCTGCAATACTGTTTGTTATTATGATTGAAGACATAGACAATAATGTTAAGGATTCGGTAGTGAGTAGTTTCGCAGATGACACAAGAATAAGTAGAGAAAATTACTTGTGATGAGATAGGAACGCTCTACAAAGAGACCTTAACAAAGTATATGATTGGGCAGAGGTAAATAGGATGGTATTTAACTCTGATAAATTTGAATCAATAAATTATGGAGACAGAGAAAGAAAGCTATATGCATATAAGGGACCTAATATGAGACCATCACAAATAAGGAAGCAGTTAAAGACCTTGGTGTGATGGATGAATAGAAACATGTTATGCAATGATCAAATAGCAACCTCTGTTGGCAAAATGTAAAGCAAAAATGGGAATGTTGTTACGGCACTTCAAAACAAGAAAAGCTGAACACATGATTATGCTTTATAAACATATGTTCGTAGTCCACTTGAATATTGCAATATGATATGGTACCCACACTATCAAAAGGATATTGCACAAAGAGAGAGTTGTACAAAGGTCCTTTACAGCTAGAATAGAAGAAGTTAAGGACCTAGACTACTGGGAAAGACTACAATTCTTAAAATTATATAGTCTGGAAAGGAGAAGAGAACGCTACATGATAATTCAGGCATGGAAACAGATAGAAGGAATAGCAGAAAATATCATGGAACTAAAATATCAGAAAGAGCAAGCAGAGGTAGATTAATAGTGCCCAAAAATATACCAGGAAAAATAAGGAAAGCACACAGGACATTAATCCACTACGCACCAGCATCGATAATGCAGCGTCTATTCAATGCGTTGCCAGCTCATCTGAGGAATATATCAGAGTGAGCGTAGATGTGTTTAAGAATAAGCTCGACAAATATCTAAACTGCATCCCAGACCATCCAAGATTGGAAGATGCAAAATATACCGGAAGATGTACTAGCAACTCTCTGGTAGACATTAGAGTGCCTCACACTGAGGGACCTGGGGCAACCCGAACAAGATGTAAGGTCTGTAAGGTAAGGTACAAGAACTCTTAGCCATAGGTCACATCCTCGCTGAGGCTCTTGAGACGAAGCAGATTCCTAGCAATAGCTAGGAAGTCAACCCTTTGTCTAAACACATAGGAACCAAGGTTTTAGTTATTTATACCATACAACGTATGTTGTTTACTGTCTAATCAGTGAATAGCTGTCTCTTACCCTCCACCAAAGGGTGCCTATCAGCTAAGTATATATATATGTCAGGGAAGTTGAATGTATGAAAATGATATTGTTATGATACAATAAAGTTTCATACATACTTACCTGGCAGATATATACGATAAATGGCCCACCCAGCCTCCCCACAGGAGACAGGTGGAAGAGAAAATCTGGTTCTAGAAGGTAATGGTTCCTATTCCTGCCACCCAGCAGCAGGACGGTAGATCACCTGACCTACCTACCTGTAGCGTGTGCCGCGAAATTCGAATTTCTGTCGGGGACGACGGAGTCTATAGCTAAGTATATATCTGCCAGGTAAGTGTGTATGAAACTTTATTGTATCATAACAATATCATTTTGTAATGGTGTTTTCCCACATTAGTAAGTTTAACTTAAACTTGCACACGAGAATTCCAATGGTTTACTGAAGTTCTGAACCTTTATCCTGGACCCCAATAGACTACTCCTTGGTATTCCATTATTTCCGGATCCTCCACCCAAGACCCCATCCCAACTGAACGTGAAGCTTACACGTTGGCCTGCTTCTTGATGTGTCTAATGTAGACGAAATCCTGAGTAAGATGTTGCTGCGGCAGTCAAAAGTTACATATTTTTTAAATTTGGAATTTAGTTTTTATAGTGTTGATATTAAATATTTCCATTACCTTTGATAATGCTCCAAATTTCATGCAAGATAATCATAAAAATCTAGGATTGCATGACTGCACAAATTGGAAAACAATGGGGCTAGATTAAATCTAAAAACTCTAGATCTAGCGTGAAACGCGCCAGTTTGGCAACACTACTGCCCAGCATCAGTTGGTTATCTCCTCTGACAGGGAGCCAAGAAGTGTCTCAGGGCCAAGGTCTGTGGTATTTGCCAAATCTCAACCATCTTCCATCTCTAATTCAGTTTTATTCTACAAAGGATTTATTTGATATAGTTTAATTTTCATGTTTACTAACATGTTATCCTTTTTTGGAGTGTTAATGTTCATAAACTGGTAGAGTTATGTAGGGATTACAGTCTCTCTCCAAACTTGTGGGATTCACAATAGCGCAAACTTTTCATTGCGAATCCTTGAGAAGCCCTGCAAAAGTATTTGTTTAATTTTTTTTGTAATTTATAAGTGTTCATGCCTTTTGTGTAATTAAATAACATTTTAAACAATATAAATAATAATTCTCTTTTCTTTTACTGAGATTGAGGGAATTTATAGTACATGTATGTATATGTTTATTTTTTTTATGATGAATTAATGATTTACCTAATTAGTACTAATTTTCAATTATTAATAAGATTAAAATAATAATAATAACAATAATGATTATAATAATAATATAAACTGTAATTACAAAATTTGTATGTGATAGCATTTTAAAGAAATGTAATAAAGGAATAAAATCTTTCCTTCATATTTTTATAACTGCTAGAGCCAAAGCTGTCAAATAATATATTTTCTGGGCTCAGCCCGTGTCGCTTCGTGAAATGTCCCTTTAAGCACACATTTCAAGGTAAATTATTGCTAACATACCAGAAGAAAAAGCTAAAATGGAAATGTCAGAATATTCTGACTTGCTCACCTTATATAAAAGGTGCCGGTATGGTTTCTGGGGCGAGTGAAACCACTACCACGGGTCTCTTACCATTTAGATCCATCCTTCTTTGAAATTCCCCTACCTTAGAGGGCTGATGCAAGGCCCGCTCCCAGCTACGACTACTACTAGCGCCCCCGACGCCACCACCAGCGCCTCTACCGGTCATCCTTTTCGTTAGCACCATCCAGTTCACACATGTTTTTTTCTTCACTGTGTTTTTTTGTGCTTTCCTTTTGGATTTACCCCATCATCATGGAAAAGCCCAAGCCATCGCTGCATCTAAGTTAAGTACTGCTAGAAGTGTTTCACCTAATTTTAGCAAGCCAGGGGCCCGTTTAACCAATTTTATTTAGGTTATAAGACGGCGTCCCCTTCGGCTTTGTTGCCGAGTCACCTGGCGCGGCTCGCCCCATGTGTTTCATTATTTCGTGCTTCTTCGGTCCTCTATACCGTTGCAGCTCGAATATCTTAGCAGTACATATTTTACATTGTAATTTTGCAGCTTTGCCATGTTATTTTATGCTTAGCTTTTCACGGGGGTTCCTTGAGCTCTCTTGAGCGCGTAGCCTACATCGCTCCTTAGCTCAGTGTTCATGCATGCATGTTCCTTTGTTTTAGGTCTGTGCTAGGCTCCCTTAGGACATCTGTCCTTCCTTTTAGTCCTGACCACTCTGGCCACCGCCCTCCGTTCCTACGTATCGGCATAGGCCAGCTCCCTGAGTCGTTCGTCGTCCTCCCTTCTTGGTTGGCTTGTCTAGCTTCTCCAGGACTTCGCTTTCTCTTGTCCTATTTATTTTTCTTTTCTTTCCCCGTGTTTTGTTAGGCTGTTTTATATTCATGCTTTTGAGACGGTTAGAGGTAGCCTAGGCTACCTCATTCTGCCTGGCCTGTCTCACCGCGTGGCTCACACCACGTTCGCGACGAGCCAGGCGATCGCCATGAGCCACCCGACGTCTGTTCCTGGGCGACACGGCCCTTGCCCAAAAATAGATTTTTCCTTCGTCAAAATCCCTTTAATGTGACAGCAAAAGCGGGGGAGTGTTGGCCAACCCCCAAAGTTGGGTATTAGGATTATTCTATCTCTCTCCATAATAAAAATTCATAAATTAATTTCACTCTTAAGTAACGGGATCATTCTTCTCTCTCTCTCCTCTCTCCTTCCTCTCTCGTTCCCCTCTTCTCTCGTCTTCCTCCATCTCACTCTTCTCTCCTCTCTCTCTTCCTCTTCTCTCTCTGGGACAGGAGGATTTTATATGAATAGAGGATTGTGATGTTACTCTATCAATATTTTTTCATATTTTCCATGCTACTATATGTAATTAGAACTTTTTGCAATTGTATGTAATTGTATATAAGATTAAAGATACATAGCATTCCAGTCTTCCCTGATCTTGTGACTTCGATGGGGAAGGGTTGGGAGGGAACTGTCAATGGACTTGACATATGAGGGAAGGGATTGTTGCTAAAAATAGGTTGGCCAGTCCACAGAGAGAGACAAATCTCTGATACTCTCTTTCACAACCATTTTTTTTTCTTTTTAAGGGTCATGTATAAGCTAACTTTTAAATGAAATTACAGTAACTTTAAGCTAATTTTTAATTGAAATTGAAATGCTTTGAGTGCATGAATTTTGTCATATTTAGAGAGAAAGATATAGAATAAAGAAGTTCTTAAAAGTAGGCTGACAAGACTTTTAAAAATAGTTCAGTCAGAAGGAGAGAGAGAGAGAGACAAATCTCTCTACGATACTTACTCTGTTTTTCCAACCATTTATTTCTTTTTTTTAAGGGTAATATATAAGCTAAATTTAAATGACAGTACAGTGACTTTAATTTTATTTAAAAGTTAGCTTCATTCCTTGGGAACATGATTAGGGTCATACAGGCAGTCCCCGGCTTACGACATGGGTTCCGTTTTGAGACTCATTGTAAGCCGGGAAATCGTCAAAAATCCTAAGAAAACCTTACTTTTAATGCTAGGGGTCTATCAAAAACTATTTACACTGCATTTTTATTGCATTTTTCATTAAAAAAAATCTTCAAATATTGATTACTTTGCATTTTTGGAGTAATTTCTTCTGTCAGATCAGTGTCATAACCCTGGAACATGCATCGTAAACCTGGAAATAATTTCTGACGAATATAATTAAAAAGTGTCACAACTTCGGAACGTCGTAAGCTGAACCCATCGTGAGCAGGGGACTGCCTGTAATTAGTATTTAAACTCAAGAAATAAACATTTACATAATATCCTTTTTAGAGACAGTGTCAAAATTACGCGAAAATTCGACTTGCACGACGGGTTCTGGAACCTAACCTTGCATAAGCTTAGGGTATGACCTTATTGCCATAGTATTACGTTTACTTCAGTATTTTCTGAACCACATATCAAGAATTCTGTTGTTACTCATTTACTTGCCTCGTATTTTGTTCCTAAACAAATAGAAAACTTCATTCTTTAAATAGGATTTAGCTTGTGAACATGAGCTGGATTGATTTTAACCCTTAAACGCCGAGCTGGTATTTCCAAAAGTGTCTCCCGTATGCCGGCGGCGTTCGCGAGTGAGCGCCGAAGAGGAAAAAACTTTTGTTAAAAAAATAACAGCACACTTAGTTTTTAAGATTGAGTTAATTTTTGGCTCCTTTTTTTGTCATATCCTGAAGTTTAGTATGCAACCATCAGAAATGGAAAAAAAATATCATTATCATAAATAAATATTGGAATATATGACAACGCAAAAAAAAATTTCATATATAATTGTATACAAATCGTGCTGTGAGCAAAATGGTTAAAGCTAATGAGTTAATTTTTTTTCGTTCTATTGTACCCTAAATTGCGATGATTTTGGTATATAACAAATTGTAAAATGATCAAAGCAACATAGAGAAAATATTATCACAAAATGATGCATGAATTCGTAACGCACAGACATAAAAGAGTTTTTTCAAAAATTCACCATAAATCGAAATATTGTGCTAGAGACTTCTCATTTATTTCAAAATGAAGGTAATTGATTGAATATTACTAGACTGTAAGAGTTTTTACCTTACAATTGCATTTTTCAACCATTTCGGTTGAGTTAAAGTTGACTGAATGTCAAATTTTTTCTATTGTGATTTATATGCAAATTTTTCAAAAATAATAAAAGCTACAACCATGAGTTATTTTTTGTTGTATTCTACATGGAATTGTGCACATTTTCATATATAAAACTCTATGTAACCGCTAATATAAAACGGTGCAAAGATTATGACAACGTGACTCAAGCATTTCAGAGATTTGTGGTCGAGATACCGCACGCAGAGGGAAGGAAAGTTTTTTTTTCAAAAATTCACCATAAATCGAAATATAGTGCTAGAGACTTCTAATTTGTTGCAAAATGAAGGTAAATGATTGAATATTACTAGACTGTAAGAGTCTTAGCTTACAATTGCATTTTGACCATTTCGGTCGAGTCAAAGTTGACCGAATATCAAATTTTTTCTATTTATCGTGATTTATATGCAAATTTTTCAGAAATGATAAAAGCTACAACAGAGTTATTTTTTGTTGTATTCTACATGAAATTGCACACATCTACATATATAGAACTCTATGTAACCGCTAATATAAAACGGGGCAAAAATTACAACAAAGTGACTCAAGCATTTCTGAGATTTGCGGCTGAGATACCGCGCGCGGAGGGAAGGAAAAAGTTTTTTTCAAAAATTCACCATAAATCGAAATATTGGGCTAGAGACTTCCCTTTAGTTGCAAAATGAAGTTATATGATTGAATATTACTAGACTGTAAGAGTTTTAGCTTACAATTGGATTTTTCGGCCATTTTGGTAGAGTCAAAGTTGACCCTATGTTGAATTTTTCTATTTATTGTGATTTATACGCAAATTTTTCAAAAATTATAAAAGCTACAACCATGAGTTATTTTTTGTTGTATTCTACATGAAATTGAGCACATTTTCATATATAAAACTGTAACGGCTAATATAACTGTGCAAAAATTACGACAAACTGACCAAAAAATTTCTGAGATTTGCAGCCAAGATACAGTGCGCAGAGGGAAGGAAAAAGTTTCTTTTCAAATATTTACCATTAATCGAAATATTGTGGTAGAGACTTCCAATTTGTTGCAAATTGAAGGTAAATGATTGAATATCACTGAATGTTAGATTTTTGCTTACCAAGAAATACCAATATATATATATATATATATATATATATATATATATATATATATATATATATATATATATATATACGTATATATACATACTACATATATACATACATATATACATATATATATATATATATATATATATATATATATATATATATATATATATATATATATATATATATATATATATATAGATAGATATAAGATAGATAGATAGATAGATAGATAGATAGATGATAGATAGATAGATAGATAGATAGATAAGATAGATAGATAGATAGATAGATAGATAGATAGATAGATAGATAGATAGATAGATATATATATATATATATATCTATATATATATTAGATATATATTATAATATATAAATATAAGTCTATATAATATATATATATATATATATATATCATATATATATATATATAATAATAGTATTATATAATATAATATATATAATATAATATATATATATATATATATATATATATAGATATATATATATATATATATATATAGGTATAAGGTATAATATATATAAGTATATATATATATAATATATATAATATTATCTAATATCAATACATATATATATATATTATATATATATATATATATATATATATATATATATATATAATATATATATATATATATATATATATATATATTATATATATATATATATATATATATATATATATATATATATATATATATATATATATATATTATTATATATATTATATATATAATATATATTATATATATATATTATTATATATATATATTATATACGTATATGTATATATACGTATATATATATATATATAGTATATAATATATATATATATATATATATATATATATATATATAGTATATATATATAACCTAGCCACCTGGGGGGCAACCAAAGTCCTTATGGGTCGCCGGTTCCCAAGCCCGGATAGGTAAATAGGGAGGGTTGGTGTCAGGAAGGGCATCCGCTGTTAAAAATCTGTGCCAAAACCAAAAATGGAATGAATGAGCCGAAATATGGAAAGAGGTAATGCTAGGAAGGGCGTACTCCGTAAACGACGCACAGAGACATCGCCCTAACTCTGTGGTAAGGCGAGGGCTACTGCATCAGGAGCGGGTGCAGCTAAAGAAGCGAGCTCACATTGGGTTCAGAGTATGTCAGCTAAATGTTGGGTCCATGACTGGAGAGGTAGAGAATTGGCTGACTTTGATGAGAGAAAAGAAAGTAGATGTGTGTGTGCAAGAAACGCGGTGGAAAGGAAATAAAGCTAAAGAGTTGGGAGATGGATATAAGCTATATTATAGTGGAGCAAATAAACAAGGTAGAAATGGAGTTGGCATAGTACTGTCTAGTGAACTAAAGAACTCGGTAATAGAAGTGCATAGAAAGAATGACCGTATCATCAGATTGAGATATGTTATGGAGGAGAGATTCTGAATATTATAAGCGCATATGCACCACAAGTTGGTTGCACAGAAGAAGAGAAGGGAAATTTCTGGAGAGACATGATGGAATAATGCAAGAACTGAAGAGCATGAGAGGGTGATAGTTGGGGCAGATTTGAATGGCCATGTCGGAAGTGAAAATGAGGCGATTGGGCGGGTGCATGGGGGCCATGGAATTGGGAGAGAAACCCAGAAGGAGAGAGTGTAGTGGACTTTGCTGTGTCATTCGACATGGCAATAGTAAAAAACACATTCTTTGAGAAGAAAAGGGAACACCTAATAAACATATAGGAGTGGGGGAAGATTCTCCCAGATAGACTATTTCTTGATATAAAAGGATAAATCTGGTGGAGGTCAAGAACTGCAAAGTTATTCCAGGCGACCATGTAGCCCCCCAACACAGGCTGCTATGTATGGACTTGAAGTTGAAAAGGGAAAGAAAAACCAAAGCTAAAGGGATAAGGAAAATTAAATGGTATGAATTACAGAAGGAAGGGGATAAGAAGAGAGAGTTTTTAAGAGGAGGGTTTTGGAGGATATTGATATAGGGATTGAAGATGTTCAAGAATGGTGGGCACGAAATGCAGCAGTAATAAGAAGGCATGGAAAGGAGCTGCTAGGAGAGGACATCTGGTATCATATGGGAAGAAAAGGAGAGTGGGTGGTGGGATGAAGACATTGAGAAAGTAGTAAAAGATAAGGAGGCGGCAAAGAAGATGGGAAGAGTCACAGTCAGTGGAAGACAGAAATAGGTACAGAGAGAAAAACAAGGTGGTGAAAAAGGTGGTAGCCCAAGCTAAAGCAAAGTCGTTATGATGATGTATAATGAGCTGGGGACAAAGGAAGGATTAAAGAAGATGATCAAGCTATCAAAGGCTAGAAATAAGAGCCACAAAGATATAACATATCAAACAAATAAAGGATCAAGAGGGTGTAGTGCTTAGAAAGGAGGAAGACATTGTGAAGAGATGGAAAGAATATTTCGAACAGTTTGTTAAATGAAGAAATAACAGACTAATAAGAGAGGATGGGCAAGTGAACATTGGCATGGTAATGAGGTTTTTTCTAGGCAAGAGGTACTAAATGCACTGAAGAAGATGAAGAATGGGAAGGCAACCGGACCAGACATGATCCCGGTAGAGGCATGGAAAGCATTAGGAGATGAAGGAGTGGATATACTCGTACGATCTTATGATAAAGATCCTTGAACAGGAAAAGATACCAAGTGAGTGGCGTGGGAGTATATTGATCCCAATTTTTAAAGGGAAAAGGCGATGTCCAAGAGTGTGGTAATTATAGGGGCATTAATTGATGTCCCACACTTTGAAGATACTGGAAAGGATGATAGATGCTAGACTGAGAGAAGAAGTACAAATAGGTAAAGAGCAGATGGGATTTATGAAGGGAAGGGGAACAACAGATGGTATATTTTGTCTGAGGCAAATAATGGAGAAATTCGGGGAAAGACAAAGGGACCTACATATGGTATTCATTGACCTTGAAAAGGCTTATGACCGAGTCCCGAAGGACAAGAGGTATGGAGGAGCCTGAGGGAGAAGATGGTGCCAGAGAAGTATGTGCGATTGATACAAGAGATGTACCGGAATGTATTTACCAGAGTGAGGAGCAGTGTTGGGGAGACAGAAGGTTTTGAGGTGAGAGTAGGATTACACCAGGGGTCGGCTCTGAGCCCATTTATCTTTAACATAGTGATGGATGTTATAATAGAGGAAGTAAGGGAGACAGTACCATGGAACATATTGTATGCGGATGATATTGTTCTGTGTGCAGAGAGCAGGGAAGATCTGGAAGTGAAATTGGAAAGATGGAGACAAGTACTGAGGACAGAGGAATGAGAATAAGTAGATCCAAGACAGAATATATGTGTACCACCACTGAGGGGGATGATAGAGAAAGTATTCAGCTTGGTGGAGAGCAAATAAGGAGAGTTGATAAGTTTAAGTATTTGGGATCTTTTCTTAACGCTGGAGGAAGTATGGAAGAAGAAGTAAAACATCGGGTACAGGCACAGGCTGGCACAACTGGAGAGCGGCCTCGGGAGTTCTTTGCGACAAAGAGTGCCCGCCGCTTAGGTTAAAAGGAAAACAAATTTCACAAGACGGTGGTAAGAACAGCAATGCTGTATGGTACGGAACAGCAAGCATGAGAAAAGCAGAGCAGAAGAAGATGGATGTGGCAGAAATGAGAATGCTTAGGTGGATGTCTGGGGTAACAAGAGTTGGATAGGATCAGAAATGACTACATAAGGGGGTCAACTAAGGTGGTGGAAGTATCAAAGAAAGTGGCAGGAGGGGAGGCTGAGATGGTATGGCCACCTGTTGAGGAGAGATGAGGACCACACTGGGAGACATACTATGGGGTGGAGGTGCAAGAAGAAGAGAGGGAGACCAAGAAAAAGATGGAAGGACTGTGTGAGAGGAGACTTAAATGCAGAAGGGAATTGATGAGGCAGAAGCACAAGATAGAAATAGATGAAACGGCTCTCCGAAAACGGCGACCCCATATAAAAATGGGAACAAGCTGGGGAAGAAGAAGAAGAAGAAGAGATATTATATATATATATATATATCTATATATATATATATATATCTATATATATATATTTATATATATATTACATTTTTTATTCAGGTACAAATACATAACTAAAAGGAATGCATGTGAAAAACTTTTCTTTGGCATAAAACAAAATAATATAAAAAACACCAAAACAGATATATATAAAAATTTTTAATAAACATGAAACTAAATATGAAATCAATGCAGAATACTCACTCATAATCCTGACTCTTCGTTTTATTCTTGTTTTCTACCTCCGCCATTGAAGAGTCTTGCATTTGTTTCCTCTCGACATGACGAGGTACAGGTGGAGGAGGGAGACGCGCGCCATCACTGCTGACGGGCCGCTGCCCTTGGCAGTCCGCTGCGCACTCCGTTGTCCCTTGGGCAGGCGCTCTCCAATATATGACCGCAGTGTGGTACATGCGGTCACACTCCCCGATCCTGCAAAGTGCTATATTGCAGGTGCGACAGACGAACCGGGTGTCTCTCCTTATGTCATTCATTTGGCACACCCGGCACCGTTTCTGCCTGTGCCCTTGTAAGGGGTCCAGTGTGTGATCCCCAGGCCGCAGCCGACACACAGGGTCCACTATCCGACGGGAAGTCGGAATCTAAGCACGGGCAGGATCATCAAGGGTGGTGGCAGTAGGGGCGGTGGCAGCAAGGGCAGCGGCAGCAGCAGGATGACCGAGGTTGGCCCTCCTAACATCTGCCCTTTCTTCTAGGGCCAGATCTGGAGCTTGGGGCAGGGGGGCGGCGATGGAAGGCCACTCATCAGGATTAAAGTTTATGAGGGCATTCCTGGCCACCTCGAGAAACTGGATGTGGGACAACCTCCGGAGATCTGAATTGTACCCACAGTAGAGGATGTAGGCATTTTGGAGGGCCAACTGAAGTATGTATTTGAGGAGCTTCTGTGTCCACCTCCTGGTTCTCCTGGCAAAGGGATAATACTGGATGAGTTGATCAAAGAGACCAACTCCTCCCATGTGCCTATTGTAGTGCCCAATCACGGTAGGCCGCTCGACAAGAAACTCCTCATACATAACGTGGCCCTGCCAACGTGTCTTCTTCTGCTGAACGACCTCTTCTTGGATGGGCTCATGACTCGTAATCATGGGGACGAGTCGGACCCCCTTCCAACAGATGACGAAGACATCTCCCTTCTGCTGTCACTGTCTTTCCTCTTGCCAGATGTTGCGGCTGGCTAGCGAACCTCTTGAGGACATTCGGGGCCCCACGCACCAACCGAAGGGTACCACTAACGTGCACACTTGCTTCATACAGTTCTTGGGCCAGGGATACCGAGTTATAATAATTATCCATAAACAGGCAGTATCCCTGGTTACAGAAACGATCCACAAGACCGAAGACAGTGTCACGTAGCGTGGAGAAGACCCTGGAATACACCGAGAAGTCCACGACGTATCCAGTGTTGGACTCCTAATAAAAAATAACTTTACACCATATTTCTTCGGCTTCTTGGGGTTGTACACTTTCATGCTAAGATGTCCTTTGTAAGGCATCATCCCCTCATCCAAGGAAAGGTTCTTGGCAGGAACCATGAGAAACTGGCACCGTTCACGAATGTAATCCAACACTGGGCGAACTAAGATGAGGCGGTCGAGGTTATTCCGGGGTATGCCCTTTGGTTGAAGGCTTTGAAATACCTGTCCAACGCCAGGAAACTATCACGGGCCATAATGCCGGCCACATTGGGCATACTTAAAAAAAAATTCTGCCTCCAATATTGCCTGACGTCGGCAGCAGGCATCATTCCAAAAAAATGTGGAGCCACAAAAAATGTGCCATGTCCGTAAGGTTGCAGCCCCGCCAGCGATACGACAACTTCGTCTGCAGTTCGTCATGGCAGTACAGAGCATAGTCCGTCGTCTCTGCTACCAGGTATTCCAGGAATTCCTGTGTCAGGATCAGCTGAATGAACCCCAGAGCAGTGAGAGGAACAGGTACGGTGAGTCCAGGTGCTGCCGTGAATGGGTGCATGTTAGGTGGGGTAGGGTCCTCCGACCACCCCTCGTCACTTTCAGATGTATGGCCTTCACCTAGGCTGGCGCGACGTTGCGACCTTCTACGGGACGCGCACACGTGTTGGGCACGGTTTCGCACTCGCAACCCCCCCCCCCCCCCCCCCAACCCTTCCCATCGCCCCCCCCCCCCCCCCCCACTGGGCCCATCGTCTCGCTTTCGCCCATCACTCTCTGTTTCGTCCCCAACAATAAAACTCGACAACTCCTCCTCCTCCTTCTCCTCCTCAGATTCCAACCTCATATGCACTAAAACCACTAAGTTCAAGCTCACTTTCAGCCTGTGACTCCCATACTGACATTGGGGGCAAATATTCATCATCACTTACATCGGGAGTGATTTCCTCGTCACTAGATGACCAGCTGCCATCAAAATGAGGACTTGCGACCTTCTCTCGATCGAGCTCCAACAAGTACTCGTCAATGTCCTTATGTTGGAGGCCTCCCAAATGTCCACGAATGCCCCTCAGGACACCCTGATGCTTCCTAAGGGTCATAAAAGGCACACGATATAGTCCTCGGACATTTTCGGCCATGAGGCTGCACAACACGGCGTTGGGAAGCTGGGTCACCTTGGGTCCTTGGTCCTCTCCTCATCCAAGTCAAAAACACACCTCACACGATCCCTACCGACAGCAAAATGTGCCTTTCGCGCTCCAGACGACGTTTGGGGACATCTCTACGTACGTCTTGTACCACCACAAGTACTTAAACACTCACAAAAGTTCGGCAAAACAGGAATGCGGCAAGAGATCGCTCTCCAACGAAGTGCCGCTGATGCTTGCTGGTGCGAGAAGAACGCAGTTCATGCATGCGTGGGTGGGTAACGCTTGTAAACAAAACAACAGCTTGATCTGTGAACTTCCAGCATCCCTCAAGGCGTGTGATTCAAAATTTTTGGCCAAGTAGGCCTATAACTATTTTCCTGCAAATATCTAAAAACTTTTTTTAGTCGACGTATTATACGTCAATTAAGCACACGACAGAACATTTTAGTCGATATAATACGTCCAATAGGCATTCAAGGGTTAACTTTCAGATATGGTTGTTAACCCTTTAACGCCAATTGGACGTATTAATCGTCGATGAAAATTGTATGTCGGGTGCCGAACCGACATATGGTACGTCGACGAAAAAAGTGTTTTTAAAAATTCGCGGAAAAATAGTTATAGGCCTACTAGGCGAAAACTTTTGAATCAAGCGCCTTGGGGGATGCTGGTAGCTCACGGATCAAGGCGTTGTTGTTTTGTTTTTCTTTCTTCTGCATCTCTCGCATTGGGAGCACCCGGACATGCGCAAATTTCTTTCTTCTGCACTAAAAGCATAAGCGACACATCTCGGAAATTATTTCATCACTTTGACATAATTTCTGCACCATTTTATATTAGCCGTTACATGGAATATTATATATGAAAATGTGTGCAATTTCATGTAGAATACAACAAAAAACAACTCATGGTTGTAGCTTTTATCAGTTTTGAAATATTTTCATATAAATAACGATCTTCGGTCCACTTTGACTAACGAAATGGTCAAAAAACACAATTGTAAGCTAAAACTCATATATTCTAGTAATATTCAATCGTTACCCAGGCACACATGCGCAAATTTCTTTCTTCTCGCACTAAAAAGAATAAGCGACACATCTCTGGAATTATTTCGTCACTTTGACATAATTTTTGCACCATTTTATATTAGCCGTTACATGGAATATTATATATGAAAATGTGTGCAATTTCATGTAGAATACAACAAAAAACAACTCATGGTTGTAGCTTTTATCAGTTTTGAAATATTTTCATGTATATAATGATCTTCGGTCAACTTTGACTCTAACGAAATGGTCAAAAAACACAATTGTAAGCTAAAACTCTTATATTCTAGTAATATTCAATCATTTACCTTTATTTTGCAACAAATTGGAAGTCTAGCACAATATTTCAATTTATGGTGAATTTATGAAAAAACTTTCTACGTCAGCGCGGGTAACTCTTCCAGAAAAATCATAAATTTTTTCGTGCGATTGTCGTAATGTTTGCACCATTTCAAATTAGCCGTTACATAAAGTTTTATATATGGAAATGTGCGCAATTTCATGTAGAATACAACTAAAAAACAACCCATGGTTGTAGCTTTTATCAGTTTGAAATATTTTTTTTCATATAAATAACGATAAGTGCCAAAATATCAACCTTCGGTCAACTTTGACTCTACCGAAATGGTCAAAAAACGCAATTGTAAGCTAAAACTCTTACCTTCTAGTAATATTCAATCATTTACCTTTATTTTGCAACAAATTGGAAGTCTCTAGAACAATATTTCGATTTATGGTGAATTTATGAAAAAAAAAACATTTTCCTTACGTCCACGCGGTAACTCTTCTGAAAAAAATCGGAAATATTTTTGTCCAATTGTCGTAATGTTTGCACCATTTTAAATTAGCCGTTACATAAAGTTTTATATATGAAATGTGTGCAATTTTATGTAGAATACAACTAAAACCAACTCATGGTTGTAGCTTTTATCAGTTCTGAAATATTTTCATATAAATATAATGATAAGTGCCAAAATTTCAACCTTTGGTCAACTTTGACTCGACCGTAATGGTAAAAAAAAACGCAATTGTAAGCTAAAACTCTTACCTTCTAGTAATATTCAATCATTTACCTTTTTTTTGCAACAAATTGAAAGTCTCTAGCATAATATTTCGATTTATGGTGAATTTATGAAAAAACTTTTTCCTTACGTCCACGTGGTAACTCTTCCGAAAAAATCAGAAATTTTTTCGTCCGATTGTCGTAATGTTTGCACCATTTTAAATTAGCCGTTACATAAAGTTTTATATATGAAAATGTGTGCAGTTCATGTAGAATACAACCAAAAACAACCCATGGTTGTAGCTTTTATCAGTTTTGAAATATTTTCATATAAATAACGATAAATAGAAAAAATTCGTCCTTCGGTCAACTTTAACTCGACCGAAATGGCGTCGAAACTGCAGATTGTAAGCTAACAACACTTACAGTCTAGTAATACTCAATTAATTCCTTCCTTTTGCAACAAACAGGTGAATTTTTGAAAACTGCTTTTTTTTACATCAGCGCGTTACAAATTCATGCATCATTTTGTGATAATATTTTCTCTGTGTTACTTTGATCGTTTTACAATGTGTTATATACAAAAATGATCGCAATTTAGTGTACAATAGAACGAAAGAAATTAACTTGTTAGCTTTAACCGTTTTGCTCACAGCGCGATTTGTATACAGTTATATATGAAAATTTTTTTCGCGCTGACATATATCCCAATAATATTTATATATGATATTGTTTATTTCTGGTGGTTGCATACTAAACTTCAGGCAGTGACAAAAAAGGAGCCAAAAATGAACTCTTAATCTTGAAAACTAAGCGTGCTGTGATTTTTTGAAAAAAAAGTTTTTTCCGCTTCGGCGCTCACTCGCGAATGCTGCCGGCATACAGGAGACGATTTTAAAATACCGCTTCGGCGTTTAAGGGTTAACTACTGACTGGTAATGGGAATGGGAAGCCCTGACCACCTATCAGACTACACCCCACTTTGCTTCTGACTGCTTCTTTGATGAAATATATTGTTGTGATTGTTGTTTGATTTTATTACCCTGCAAACCCCTCAATCATTTTAGCCTACTTCAATGAAGAGGAAACTGCAAGTGTTTAGGCACTGTCCAGGGCAGGACAGGCCATGTTACCTGTTCCTCTCCTTTGTAGTTATTGACCCACACATGTTATGTGCTTCATGCTACAAGCATGATTGTAATCAAGGAAGTCCATGCTAAAATTGCCGAATTTGACCTTCTGAACAGTAGGTGAAGTTTGCCACGAAGAAGAGAGAAGATCTCCATGGAGCGCAATATTCCGCCTGTGACACTGAAGGTTCTTGATGATATCTTCCTACTTCCTGCTTAACTTCCGCCTGCTGTTACTACTCCCAAGGGAGAGTTTCCCCTTGGCCAATTACTACTGTTGCTTCAATAGAAAGCTGCTGGGAGGAGGGTGGGGACCGACAAGCCCAGTTCCTCTCTGGGAGTGTCTCTTCGTTCAGAGGAGTTGTCCTCTGGTGGATGCTTGTTTTTGGGGCACAGGGAAGAACTCTCACCTAACCCAACTTCCTTTTCAGATGTTGTGGAGGTCAAGGGCCTTAGGGAATTATGGTCCTCCTTTGACATCTTTGGGGGAGCTGAGTGAATCTGCTTGTTGATCACTTGAAAGATATGAAGGGTCTTCCAGTAACTGCTGCGACTGCGAGCATGACGACTTCAACAGCCACGGTATCCACCAACTCCAGGATTGTCCCTACTTTGCTGGTAACCCCACATTTTGCATCGGTGATGTGTACCCAGGTTTTCTCTTAAT
>NC_087204.1:53847231-53882433 GCF_015104395.2 Macrobrachium nipponense | reverse complement strand
ATTAAGAGAAAACCTGGGTACACATCACCGATGCAAAATGTGGGGTTACCAGCAAAGTAGGGACAGTCCTGGAGTTGGTGGATACCGTGACTGTTGAAGTCGTCATGCTCGCAGTCGCAGCAGTTACTGGAAGACCCTTCATATCTTTCAAGTGATCAACAAGCAGATTCACTCAGTTCCCCCAAAGATGTCAAAGGAGAACCATAATTCCCTAAGGCCCTTGACCTCCACAACACCTGAAAAGGAAGTTGGGTTAGGTGAGAGTTCTTCCCTGTGCCCCAAAAACAAGCATCCACCAGAGGACAACTCCTCTGAACGAAGAGACACTCCCAGAGAGGAACTGGGCTTGTCGGTCCCCACCCTCCTCCCAGCAGCTTTCTATTGAAGCAACAGTAGTAATTGGCCAAGGGGAAACTCTCCCTTGGGAGTAGTAACAGCAGGCGGAAGTTAAGCAGGAAGTAGGAAGATATCATCAAGAACCTTCAGTGTCACTGGTGGAATATTGCGCTCCATGGAGATCTTCTCTCTTCTTCGTGGCAAACTTCACCTACTGTTCAGAAGGTCAAATTCGGCAATTTGAGCATGGACTTCCTTGATTACAATCATGCTTGTAGCATGAAGCGCATAACATGTGTGGGTCAATAACTACAAAGGAGAGGAACAGGTAACATGGCCTGTCCTGCCCTGGACAGTGCCTAAACACTTGCAGTTTCCTCTTCATTGAAGTAGGCTAAAATGATTGAGGGGTTTGCACGGTAATAAACTCAAACAACAATCACAACAATATATTTCATCAAAGAAGCAGTCAGAAGCAAAGTGGGGTGTAGTCTGATAGGTGGTCAGGGCTTCCCATTCCTATTACCAGTCAGTAGTTAACCCTTAAATGCCGAAGCGGTATTTTAAAAATCGTCTCCCGTATGCCGGCAGCGTTCGCGAGTGAGCGCCGAAGCGGAAAACTTTTTTTTCAAAAAATCACAGCACGCTTAGTTTTCAAGATTAAGAGTTCATTTTTGGCTCCTTTTTTGTCATTGCCTGAAGTTTAGTATGCAACCACCAGAAATAAAAAATATCATTATCATATATAAATATTGGGATATATGTCAGCGCAAAAAAAATTTTCATATATAACTGTATACAAATCGCGCTGTGAGCAAAACGGTTAAAGCTAACAAGTTAATTTCTTTCGTTCTATTGTACACTAAATTGCGATCATTTTTGTATATAACACATTGTAAAACGATCAAAGTAACATAGAGAAAATATTATCACAAAATGATGCATGAATTTGTAACGCGCTGATGTAAAAAAAAGCAGTTTTCAAAAATTCACCTGTTTGTTACAAAAGGAAGGGAATTAATTGAGTATTACTAGACTGTAAGTGTTGTAGCTTACAACTGCAGTTTTCGACCATTTCGGTCGAGTTAAAGTTGACCGAAGGACGAATTTTTTCTATTTATCGTTATTTATATGAAAATATTTCAAAACTGATAAAAGCTACAACCATGGGTTGTTTTTGGTTGTATTCTACATGAAACTGCACACATTTTCATATATAAAACTTTATGTAACGGCTAATTTAAAATGGTGCAAACATTACGACAATCGGACAAAAATATTTCTGATTTTTTTCGGAAGAGTTACCGCGTGGACATAAGGAAATGTTTTTTTTCATAAATTCACCATAAATCGAAATATTGTTCTAGAGACTTCCAATTTGTTGCAAAATAAAGGTAAATGATTGAATATTACTAGAAGGTAAGAGTTTTAGCTTACAATTGCGTTTTTTGACCATTTCGGTAGAGTCAAAGTTGACCGAAGGTTGATATTTTGGCACTTATCGTTATTTATATGAAAATATTTCAAAACTGATAAAAGCTACAACCATGGGTTGTTTTTGGTTGTATTCTACATGAAATTGCGCATATTTCAATATATAAAACTTTATGTAACGGCTAATTTGAAATGGTGCAAACATTACGACAATCGCACGAAAAAATTTATGATTTTTCCGGAAGAGTTACCGCGCTGACGTAAGAAAAGTTTTTTTCATAAATTCACCATAAATTGAAATATTGTGCTAGAGACTTCCAATTTGTTGCAAAATAAAGGTAAATGATTGAATATTACTAGAATATAAGAGTTTTAGCTTACAATTGCGTTTTTTGACCATTTCGTTAGAGTCAAAGTTGACCGAAGATCATTATATATATGAAAATATTTCAAAACTGATAAAAGCTACAACCATGAGTTGTGTTTTTTGTTGTATTCTACATGAAATTGCACACATTTTCTATATAATATTCCATGTAACGGCTAATATAAAATGGTGCAAAAATTATGTCAAAGTGACGAAATAATTCCGGAGATGTGTCGCTTATGCTTTTTAGTGCGAGAAGAAAGAAATTTGCGCATGTGTGCCTGGGTAACGATTGAAAACAAAACAACATGTCGGTTCGGCACCCGACAGACAATTTTCATCGACGATTAATACGTCCAATTGGCGTTAAAGGGTTAACAACCATATCTGAAAGTTAACCCTTGAACGCCTATTGGACGTATTATATGTCGACTAAAATTGTCTGTCGTGTGCTTAATTGACATATAATACGTCGACTAAAAAAAGTTTTTTTAGATATTTGCAGAAAAATAGTTATAGGCCTACTTGGCAAAAAATTTTGAATCACGCGCCTTAAGGGATGCTGGGAGTTCACAGATCAAGCTGTTGTTTTGTTTACAAGCGTTACCCACCCACGCATGCATGAACTGCGTTCTTCTCGCACCAGCAAGCATCAGCGGCACTTCGTTGGAGAGCAATCTCTTGCCGCATTCCTGTTTTGCCGAACTTTTGTGAGTGTTTAAGTACTTGTGGTGGTACAAGACGTACGTAGAGATGTCCCAACGTCATCTGGAGCGCGAAAGGCACATTTTGCCTGTCGGTAGGGATCGTGTGAGGTGTGTTTTTGACTTGGATGCTGGAGAGGGACCAAGGACCCAAGGTGACCCAGCTTCCCAACGCCGTTGTTGTGCAGCCTCATGGCCGAAAATGTCCGAGGACTATATCGTGTGCCTTTTATGACCCCTAGGAAGCATCAGGGTGTCCTGAGGGGCATTCATAGACATTTGGGAGGCCTCCAACATAAGGACATTGATGAATACTTGTTGGAGCTCGATCGAGAGAAGGTCGCAAGTCCTCATTTTGATGGCAGCTGGTCATCTAGTGACGAGGAAATCACTCCCGATGTAAGTGATGATGAATATTTGCCCCCAATGTCAGTATGGGAGTCACAGGCTGAAAGTGAGCTTCAACTTAGTGGTTTTAGTGCATATGAGGTTGGAATCTGAGTAGGAGAAGGAGGAGGAGGAGTTGTCGAGTTTTATTGTTGGGGACGAAACAGAGAGTGAGGGCGAAAGTGAGGGAGATGGGCCAGTGGGGGTGGGGGGTGCGAGTGCGAAACCGTGCCCAAGCACGTGCGCGCGCCCCGTAGAAGGTCGCAACGTCGCGCCAGCCTAGGTGAAGGCCATACATCCGAAAGTGACGAGGGGTGGTCGGAGGACCCTACCCCACCTAACATGCACCCATTCACGGCAGCACCTGGACTCACCGTACCTGTTCCTCTCACTGCTCTGGGGTTCATTCAGCTGATCCTGACACAGGAATTCCTGGAATACCTGGTAGCAGAGACGAAGGACTATACTCTGTACTGCCATGACGAACTGCGGACGAAGTTGTCGTATCGCTGGCAGGGCTGCAACCTTACGGACATGGCACATTTTTTGTGGCTCCACATTTTTTTGGAATGATGCCTGCTGCCGACGTCAGGCAATATTGGAGGCGGAATTTTTTTTAAGTATGCCCAATGTGCCCGGCATTATGGCCCGTGATAGTTTCCTGGCGTTGGACAGGTATTTCAAAGCCTTCAACCAAACGGCATACCCCGGAATAACCTCGACCGCCTCATCTTAGTTCGGCCAGTGTTGGATTACATTCGTGAACGGTGCCAGTTTCTCATGGTTCCTGCCAAGAACCTTTCCTTGGATGAGGGGATGATGCCTTACAAAGGACATCTTAGCATGAAAGTGTACAACCCCAAGAAGCCGAAGAAATATGGTGTAAAGTTATTTTTTATTAGGAGTCCAACACTGGATACGTCGTGGACTTCTCGGTGTATTCCAGGCCCTTGCTGCCACCGCCCCTGCTGCCGCTGCCCTTGATGATCCTGCCCGTGCTTAGATTCCGACTTCCCTGTGTGTCGGCTGCAGCCTGGGGATCACACACTGGACCCCTTACAAGGCACAGGCAGAAACGGTGCCGGGTGTGCCAAATGAATGACATAAGGAGAGACACCCGGTTCGTCTGTCGCACCTGCAATATAGCACTTTGCAGGATCGGGGAGTGTAACCGCAAGTACCACACTGCGGTCATATATTGGAGCGCGCCTGCCCAAGGGACAACGGAGTGCGCAGCGGACTGCCAAGGGCGCAGCGGCCCCTCAGCAGTGATGGCGCGCGTCTCCTCCTCCACCTGTACCTCGTCATGTCGAGAGGAAACAAATGCAAGACTCTTCAATGGCGGAGGTAGAAAACAAGAATAAAATGAAGAGTCAGGATTATGAGTGAGTATTCTGCATTGATTTCATATTTAGTTTCATGTTTATTACAAGTTTTTATATATATCTGTATTGGTGTTTTTTATATTATTTTGTTTTATGCCAAAAAAAAGTTTTTCACATGCATTCCTTTTAGTTATGTATTTGTACCTGATAAAAAAATTTAATTATATATATATAAATAATAGAATATAATATATATATATATATATAATATATATATATATATATATATTAATATATATATATATATATATATATATATATAATATATATATATATATATATATATATATATATATATATATATATATATTGGTATTTCTTGGTAAGCAAAAATCTAACATTCAAGTGATATTCAATCATTTACCTTCAATTTGCAACAAATTGGAAGTCTCTAGCACAATATTTCGATTAATGGTAAATATTTGAAAAAAACTTTTTCCTTCCCTCTGCGCACTGTATCTCGGCTGCAAATCTCAGACATTTTTTGGTCAGTTTGTCGTAATTTTTGCACAGTTTTATATTAGCCGTTACAGTTTTATATATGAAAATGTGCTCAATTTCATGTATAATACAACAAAAAATAACTCATGGTTGTAGCTTTCATAATTTTTGAAAAATTTGCGTATAAATCACGATAAATAGAAAAAATTCAACATACAGTCAACTTTGACTCTACCAAAATGGCCAAAAAATCCAATTGTAAGCTAAAACTCTTACAGTCTAGTAATATTCAATCATATAACTTCATTTTGCAACTAAAGGGAAGTCTCTAGCCCAATATGATATTGTTATAATACAATAAACGTTTCATACATACTTACCTGGCAGATTAATATACATAGCTAAGACTCCGTCGTCCCGACAGAAATTCAAATTTCGCGCCACTCGCTACCGGTAGGTCAGGTGATCTACCTGCCTGCCCTGGGCGGCAGGACTAGGAACCATTCCCGTTTTCTATCATATTTTCTCTCTTCCACCTGTCTCCTGCGGGGAGGCTGGGTGGGCCATTAATCGTATATATCTGCCAGGTAAGTATGTATGAAACTTTATTGTATTATAACAATATCATTTTCATACAATGAACTTACCTGTCAGATATATACATAGCTGATTGGCACCCTTTGGTGGAGGGTCAGAGACAGCTAATATGGAATAGACAGGTAAACAACATATGTTGTAGGTATAAAAGAAAAACCTTGGTTCCAACCTGATAGGTGGTAGACTTCGTGGCTGTAGCCCGGTAGTCTGCATCACCTCAAGACTTTAGCGAGATATTAGATCTATGGCTAGAGTTCTTGTGGGTCTGTCGATGGGTATAAGAACCGCTTACTCGGCAGAGCCTAAAAGGACTTTGTCAATGGGCACTGGACCACTTCTATGACAACACACCTTGTGAAGGAGCATAACCAATCCCGACCACCTGATCCTAACCACCATGTTAGTATATAGAATTGTTCTGAGTTATCCCCGAACTCATTACAAACAACCCATAACTCGAAACGAAAAACGCATTCATACAAAATTCTAAAAAAAAAAATTTTAATACTCCCCTAAAAGATATCACAAGAGTTCCTTACTGAACAACAGTGACTGGCCGCCAGTGCAGCACCGAGCCCTCTTTGTCAGCAGAAATCTAGAACATATCTAGTAGAAGGTATGTACAAATTTTAAGGATTGGTGTTTGCTCCCGTACCCAGTATTGTATCCGCCGATACAAAAGGTCCCAGAGAAAAACATTTCTCGTAGGTCACGCGAACGTCTTTAAGATAGTGAGATGCAAAAAACTGAATTGCACCTCCAATATGTCGTGTCAATGATTTTCTTTAACGACATATTCTTCTGAAAAGAGAGACACGTCGCCACTGCTCTAACTTCATGGGCTTTTACTCTTAAAAGCGGAAAAGAGTCGTCAGGACAGAACTTGTGAGCATCCGTAATGACGCTCCTAATGAAGAAAGCTAATGCGTTCTTAGACATGATTCTTGTGGGGTCCTTAATCGAACACCAAAGACTTTGTCTAGAGCCTCCCATTTGTTTCTTTCTTTGTAAGAAGAACTTCAAGGCTCTTACCGGGCAAAGAGACCTCTCTGTTTCTCTCCCTACTAGACTCGATAAGCCTTTGATCTCGAATCTCTTGGGCCAGGGATTCGATGGATTTTCATTCTTCGCTAGAAAAAGAGTTCTAAACGAGCAAAAGGCCGAGTCTTTGTTAAAACCGACTTCATCTTCTAGGGCATGAAGTTCGCCAACTCTTTTGGCTGTCGCCAAAGATAGGAGAAACAAGCATTTTCTTGTTATATCCCTGAACGAAGCTACGTGGGAGGCTCAAATCTGTCAGACGAAAGGAACTTGAGAACTACATCCAGGTTCCAGCTGGGAGGAGTTTAGTTCCTTCGATTTTGTCGTTTCAAACGATCTAATCAAGTCGTCCAGATCTTTATTCTCAGCAATGTCTAGGCCTCTGTTTCTAAATACTGCCGAAAGCATGCTCCTGTATCCTTTGATCGTCGATACAGACAAATGAGAGACCTCTCTCAAGAACAAAAGGAAATCAGCGATTTCGGTTATAGAGGTACTGGAGGAGGACAACTTCTTAGACTTACACCACCTTCTGAATACCTCCCACTTCGACTGATAGACTCGTCTAGTGGAAGCTCTGCGGGCTCTAGCGATAGCGCTTGCAGCTTCGCGAGAAAACCCCCTCGCTCTGACAAGTCTTTCGATAGTCGAAAGGCAGTCAGCGCGAGAGCGGGGAGGTTTTGATGAAACCTCTCGAAGTGTGGCTGTCTGAGAAGATCCATCCTTTTTGGAAGGGATCTTGGGAAGTCTACTGTCCACTCCAGCACCTCTGCAAACCAATCTTGTGCTGGCCAAAACGGGGCTATCAGGGTCATCCTTGTCCCGTTGGGACGCTACAAAACTTTCTCAACACTTGTCCCAGGATTTTGAAAGGGGGGAAAGCGTACACGTCCACATGAGACCAGTCCAGCAGGAGGCGTCGACCACGAGAGCTCTTGGGTCTTCCACCACTGAACAAAAGACTTCCAGCCTTTTGGAAAGGAATGTGGCGAACAGATCTACGTGAGGAGTGCCCCAAAGATCCCAAAGACTCTGACACACCTCTGAATGAAGAGTCCATTCTGTGTGAAGGACCTGGCTTCTCCTGCTCAGTCTGTCCGCCCTGACGTTTCTCGTCCCCTGAACAAATCTTGTCAGGAGGGAGATGTTTCTTTGTGAGGCCCAAATTAGCAGATCTCTTGCTATCTCGTAAAGCGACACTGAGTGCGTTCCTCCTTGCTTCCGAATGTAGGACAGGGCTGTAGTGTTGTCCACATTCACTTGGACCACACTGTTCGTCACAAAGGGTTCGAAGAACTTTAGCGCCAAGTGAACTGCTAGAAGTTCTTTGCAATTTATGTGCCAGGACACCTGTGCTGCCTTCCAGGTGCCTGACACTTCTCTCGGTCCTAGTGTTGCTCCCCAACCCTTCTCCGATGCGTCGGAATACAACACTCGGCATGGGTTCGGAACTTCCAGAGAAATTCCCTTGTTCTCTTTTAGAGGGGACAACCACCATTGCAGGTGTGGTTTCATCTCCATTCGAAGGAGGAAAACTGTCGGAGAGTGTCCCAGTCTTCCAGTTCCAAGATCTCCTAGGAAAAACTGAAGAGGGCGAAGATGTAGTCTTCCTAGAGGAAAAAGAACTGTTCGAGCGAGGAAGGGTGCCTAGCAGGCTTAACCATTCCCTCGCCGAAGTCCGTTCTTTCCCTAAGAAGAGAGAGACTTTTTCCAAGCCTCTCACGATCTCTCTTGCGAAGGAAATACTCGAAAACCCTGAGAATCCATCTGAATCCCCAGATAGACCCAAGTTCTGTCTGGGAATCAGCTGTGACTTCTCGAGGTTCACGAGTAGTCCCAACGCCTTTATCAGGTCTAGGGTCAAAGAAAGGTCCTCCAAACACTGTCTCTCTGTTCTGGCCCTGATGAGCCAATCGTCCAGATATAGAGAGATGTTGACGCCTTTGAGGTGAAGAAACCTCGCCACATTCCTCATCAGGTTTGTGAAGACCTGAGGAGCTGTGGACAGGCCGAAACACAAGGCCCTGAACTGAAAGATCCTTCCCCCCGTCATGAAACGGAGGTACTTCTTCGACGAAGGGTGAATCGGGACATGAAAATAGGCGTCCTGGAGATCCAGCGACACCATCCAATCTCCTTGACGTAAAGCCGCCAGGACTGAGGCCGAAGTCTCCATAGAGAATTTCTCCTTTAGAACGAACTTGTTCAGAGCGCTGACATCTAGAACTGGTCTCCAGCCCCCCGAGGCTTTCGCAACCAGGAAAAGCCGATTGTAAAACCCCGGAGAGTTTTGCTCTAGAACCAATTCTATAGCTCTTTTGTCCCACATTTGATTCACCATCAGACGAAGAGTATCCCTCAGTACAGGGTCCCTGTATCTGGCTGACAGTTCCCGCGGAATGGTCGTTAGGGGAGGACTGTCTTGGAAGGGGATAAGATATCCCTTCCTGATTATGGACATGGAAGAGGCGTCCGAGTTTATGAGTGACCAGGCGTCTGCAAATTCGAGAAGCCTGGCCCCCACTGGTGTTTGGAGGCTGTCTGTCTCACTTCCCTTTCTTAAAGGGACGGGAAGGGGCCTTACCTCTCCTCTCAAGACCTCTTCTCTTAGAGGTAGCTCTGGAGAGAGGGCCTCCTCGAAAGGGCTGAACCGTAGAAGTCGGTCCCTTTCTTGTCAACAGAAACAAGTGGTCTCTTCTTCCTTGCAGTTTGCAGGAGAAGATCCTGAGTCGCCTTCTCAGTCAGTGATCGAGAAATGTCCTTCACTAACTGAGAAGGAAACAGGAAGTCAGACATGGGAGCGAAAACCAGGGCTGCTCTCTGTGAGGGAGAAACCGCCTTGGTTAGGAAGGAACTAAAAATACTCCTCTTCTTAAGGAGTACTGCTCCGAAAAGAGAGGAGATTTCTCCTGATCCGTCTTGTACCGCCTTGTCAATACAAGCAAGAATACTCAGAATGACTTCGGGGTCTAGACCATCCGAGTCATGAGCTTTCTTAGACATCACCCCAAGGGACCAGTCTAGGAAATTAAACACTTCCAAAATATGGAAGAGTCCCTTGAGGAGATGATCCGTCTCTGAAATCGCCCAAGACATGCGAGCTCCATTCAAAGCGTGTCTCCTTGACGAGTCAACCAAGGTTGAAAAGTCCGCTTCGGCTGCCGCTGGGAGAGAAAGGCCCATGTTCTCCCCAGTTCGGTACCAGAAACCTCTCTTGCCAGAAAGTATGGCTGGAGGCATACAGAAGGTGGTTCTGCCCAGATCCTTCTTAGACAACATCCATTTGTCTAAGGACTGAAGCGCTCTCTTCATAGAGATCGTAGGTCTCATCTTCAAGACCGACGAAGACTTAGGCACAATCGCACTCGAAAACAGTGATCGAGGCGAAGGAGGAGCGGCAGGAGTTAAAGAATCTCCATATTCCTGTAAAAGAAGTCAGTCAGAACTTTTATAGTTCGAGACTCCTTCTCTACCGTCACCCTCTTCTTCCGAATCTCCTTCTACACCTTGTGGAGAATCGGCCTGAAAAACGAGAGGATCTTCATCCCGTTCTCTCTCTACTGGTGACAAACTCCTACTAGGAGAGGGGCTCATAGAGTGAACCGACTCTCTCTCACGTCTAAAAGAAGTCTCGCGTCTGCTTGACTTCTCACGCCTGAAAAGCTCCTCGCGCTTGGCTGGCGCCTCGCGCTTGTCTGGCGCCTCGCGCTTGGCTGGCGCTTCACGCTTGGCTGGCGTGACGCTTGGCTGGAGCGTGTTGCCTGGCTGGCATCTCGCGCCTGGCTGACGTCTCGCGCTTGTCTGGCGCCTCACGCAATGTTGACTCCTCGCGCCTGGCTGGCGCCTCGCGCTTGGCTGAATCCTCGCGCTTGGCTGGCGCCTCGCGCTTGGCTGAATCCTCGCGCCTAACTGGCGCCTCGCTGGCGCCTCACGTCTGAGCGTATCCTGATCTAGAGCAACTCGCTCGGATAGATCCTGACGTTTGTACGACTCTTCGCGCCTGGAAGACGTCCCATGTCTGGAGGACGCTTCACGTCTGGCTGGTGAAAGAAGACGAGACTTCTTAATAGGAAGTCTAGCGTCCTTCTTGCGAGGGGGATCCCTCGAAAGAACTCCACCAAAGAGGCAATCTGCTCTTGAACTGCAAGCAATATCCTCTTGGAAGCCACCCCAGCGTCCTCTTCAATAGAAGAAGCAGGAGAACTCGAAGGAGTGCGATCCTCAAATACTGTTCTAGGAGGCGTCGAAACCAGCTTAGCCTTCTTGATAGAAGAAGGAGCTTCCTCCGAGAAGCGTTCCGGGCTCGAGTCGAACGCGCACTCTTTCCAATGCCTTTTCAGTGGCCTAGAAAGATCTGAGTCCTTCCACCCTCGTTTAGGTGAAGGAGAACCGGAAACGACGAGAAACAATCTCGTAAGACGCTTCTATTAGAGCGGTCCTGAGCAGACTGTAACGAAACAGAAACCTGCTGAAGGGACGCCTGACCGTTGGGGATTCCCCACAACCTCCGTACGACTTTCGACTTTCCTACTCCTCTGGGTATGTGAGTTTGGAAGAGGTCTAGGCCTGGAGCATCACAGGGACGGTCAGACGCCCCCTCCACAACACTGGGAACACTCACTTCACTTAGTAATTCACAATCACTAGCCTTACCTTGCATGGCCGCCATCTTTGTCTTCATTTTACGAAGAGTAGCCTTCAGATTGGCGATTTCAGAAGCCGAATCCGATGCAAAGCCTGTGAGGATTCAGATACATGGGGAGAATCATATTCATTAATAAAAGGAGAGTTAGACTCAGAAAAAGGCTGAATAGGCCTTGTACTCACACTCTTTTGTGCAGCCCGTCTAATCCTATCCCTCTCTAACTTCTTCAAGTAAGAAGTTAGAGTCTTCCATTCATTAGCATCCAACTTTTCACACTTAATACAAGTGTTAGCCAAAGAACAGTCAAACCCCCTACATTTACGACATACAGTGTGAGGAATCAACCGAAGCCTTCGGTATCCTCACCTTGGAGCCTACATTCACACACACTCTCACACTAACACTTGAATCAGACATTCTATTAGAAAAATCAAAAGCAAGTCAAATCCAGTCCACAGTAGCGAAAATGCCAAAACAACGATCCAGTACGTCACCAAGAAATCCAA
Organism: Macrobrachium nipponense; assembly: GCF_015104395.2. Taxonomy (NCBI): domain Eukaryota; kingdom Metazoa; phylum Arthropoda; class Malacostraca; order Decapoda; family Palaemonidae; genus Macrobrachium; species Macrobrachium nipponense. Next base: position 53,870,590 of record NC_087204.1, on the reverse strand, counting down.
TAAAGATGATCAATAAAGTCTTGAAAAGCGAATTCCAGTCAGGAGGTAGTAACAACAATGTTGATACCACCGGCGACAGAGAAAATATGATAGAAAATGGGAATGGTTCCTAGTCCTGCCGCCCAGGGCAGGCAGGTAGATCACCTGACCTACCGGTAGCGAGTGGCGCGAAATTTGAATTTCTGTCGGGGACGACGGAGTCTTAGCTATGTATATATCTGACCAATGCGTAATGTTCATTGTATGAAAATTTCAATTTATGGTGAATTTTTTTGAAAAAAAACCTTTTCCTTCCGCTCCGCGAGCGGTCATCTCAGCCGCAAATCTCAGAAATGCTTGAGTCACTTTGTTGTAATTTTTGCCCCGTTTTATATTAGCGGTTACACAGAGTTCTATATATGTAAATGTGTGCAATTTCATGTAGAATACAACAAAAAATAACTCTGTTGTAGCTTTTATCATTTCTGAAAAATTTGCATATAAATCACGATAAATAGAAAAAATTTAACATTCAGTCAACTTTGACTCGACCGAAATGGTCAAAATGCAATTGTAAGCTAAGACTCTTACAGTCTAGTAATATCCAATCATTTACCTTCATTTTGCAACAAATTAGAAGTCTCTAGCACTATATTTCGAATTATGGTGAATTTTTGAAAAAAAACTTTCCTTCCCTCTGCGTGCGGTATCTCGACCGCAAATCTCAGAAATGCTTGAGTCACGTTGTCATAATCTTTGCACCGTTTTATATTAGCTGTTACATAGAGTTTTATATATGAAAATGTGCACAATTCCATGTAGAATACAACAAAAAATAACTCATGGTTGTAGCTTTTATTATTTTTGAAAAATTTGCATATAAATCACAATAGAAAAAATTTGACATTCGGTCAACTTTAACTCAACCGAAATGGTTGAAAAATGCAATTGTAAGGTAAAAACTCGTACAGTCTAGTAATATTCAATCAATTACCTTCATTTTGAAATAAATGAGAAGTCTCTAGCACAATATTTCGATTTATGGTGAATTTTTGAAAAAAACTTTTTTAGGTCTGTGCGTTACGAATTCATGCATCATTTTGTGATAATATTTTCTCTATGTTGCTTTGATCATTTTGCAATTTGTTATATGCCAAAATCATCGCAATTTAGGGTACAATAGAACGAAAAAAAATTAACTCATTAGCTTTGACCATTTTGCTCACAGCACGATTTGTATACAATTATATATGAAATTTTTTTTCTCGCGCTGTCATATATTCCAATATTTATATATAATAATGATATTTTTTTTCCCATTTCTGATGGTTGCATACTAAAAACTTCAGGATGTGACAAAAAAGGAGCCCAAAATTAACTATTCATCTTAAAACACTAAGTGTGCTGTGATTTTTTTTTAACAAAAGTTTTTTCCTCTTCGGCGCTCACTCACGAACGCCGCCGGCATACGGGAGACACTTTTGGAAATACCAGCTCGGCGTTTAAGGGTTAACATCAATCCAGCTCATGTTCACAAGCTAAATCCTATTTAAAGAATGAAGTTTTCTATTTGTTTAGGAACAAAATACGAGGCAAGTAAATGAGTAACAACAGAATTCTTGATATGTGGTTCAGAAAATACTGAAGTAAACGTAATACTATGGCAATAAGGTCATACCCTAAGCTTATGCAAGGTTAGGTTCCAGAACCCGTCATGCAAGTCGAATTTTTGCGTAATTTTGACACCGTCCTAAAAATGATATTATGTAAATGTTTATTTCTTGAGTTTAAATACTAATTACAGGCAGTCCCCTGCTCACGATGGGTTCAGCTTACGACATTCCGAGGTTGTGACACTTTTTAATTATATTCATCAGAAATTATTTCCAGGTTTACGATGCATGTTCCAGGGTTATGACACCGATCTGACAGAAGAAATTACTCCAAAAATGCAAAGTAATCAATATTTGAAGATTTTTTTAATGAAAAATGCAATAAAAATGCAGTGTAAATAGTTTTTGATAGACCCCTAGCATTAAAAGTAAGGTTTTCTTAGGATTTTTGACGATTTCCCGGCTTACAGTGAGTCTCAAAACGGAACCCATGTCGTAAGCCGGGGACTGCCTGTATGACCCTAATCATGTTCCCAAGGAATGAAGCTAACTTTTAAATAAAATTAAAGTCACTGTACTGTCATTTAAATTTAGCTTATATATTACCCTTAAAAAAAAGAAATAAATGGTTGGAAAAACAGAGTAAGTATCGTAGAGAGATTTGTCTCTCTCTCTCTCCTTCTGACTGAACTATTTTTAAAAGTCTTGTCAGCCTACTTTTTAGAACTTCTTTATTCTACATCTTTCTCTCTAAATATGTCAAAATTCATGCACTCAAAGCATTTCAATTTCAATTAAAAATTAGCTTAAAGTTACTGTAATTTCATTTAAAAGTTAGCTTATACATTACCCTTAAAAAGAAAAAAAATGGTTGTGAAAAGAGAGTATCAGAGATTTGTCTCTCTCTCTGGCTGGCCAATCTATTTTTAGCAACACTCCCTTCCCTCATATGTCAAGTGCATTGACAGTTCCCTCCCAACCCTTCCCCATCGAAGTCACAAGATCAGGGAAGACTGGAATGCTATGTATCTTTAATCTTATATACAATTACTACATACAATTGCAAAAGTTCTAATTACATATAGTAGCATAGAAAATATGAGAAAATATTGATAGAGTAACATCACAATCCTCTATTCATAAAAAATCTCTGTCCCAGAGAGAGAGAGAGAGAGAGAGAGAGAGAGAGAGAGAGAGAGAGAGAGAGAGAGAGAGAGAGAATGTCCTTACTTAAGGAGTGAAATTAATTATGAATTATTATGGAGAGAGAGATAGAATATCCTATAACCAACTGTTGACAACACTCCCCCCTTTGCTGTCACATTAAAGGGATTTTGACGAAGGAAAAATCTATTTTTGGGCAAGGGCCCATGTTGCCCAGGAACGAGCAGGACTCCCCCCCCGAGAGGGGGGAAGGAACCGTGGGGAACAGACGTCGGGTGGCTCATGGCGATCGCCTGGCTCGTCGCGAATGTGGTGTGAGCCACGCGGTGAGACAGGCCAGGCGGAATGAGGTAGCCTAGGCTACCTCTAACCGTCTCAAAAGCATGAATATAAAACAGCCTAACAAAACACGGGGAAAGAAAAGAAAAATAAATAGGACAAGAGAAAGCGAAGTCCTGGAGAAGCTAGACGAGCCAACCAAGAAGGGAGGCGACGAACGACTCAGGGAGCTGGCCTATGCGTAGGAACGGAGGGCGGTGGCCAGGGTGGTCAGGACTAAAAGGAAGGACAGATGTCCTAAGGGAGCTTAGCATAGACCTAAAACAAAGGAACATGCATGCATGAACACTGAGCTAAGGAGTGATGTAGGCTACGTGCTCAAGAGAGCTCAAGGAACCCCCGTGAAAAGCTAAGCATAAAATAACATGGCAAAGCTGCAAAATTACAATGTAAAATATGTACTGCTAAAATATTCGAGCTGCAACGGTATAGAGGACCGAAGAAGCACGAAATAATGAAACACATGGGGCGAGCCACGCCAGGTGACTCGGCAACAAAGCCGAAGGGGACGCTGTCTTATAACCTAAATAAAATTGGTTAAACGGGCCCCTGGCTTGCTAAAATTAGGTGAAACACTTCTAGCAGTACTTAACTTAGATGCAGCGATGGCTTGGCGTTCCATGATGATGGTATATCCAAAAGGAAAGCACAAAAACACAGTGAAGAAAAAACATGTGTGAACTGGATGGTGCTAACGAAAAGGATGACCGGTAGAGGCGCTGGTGGTGGCGTCGGGGGCGCTAGTAGTAGTCGTAGCTGGGAGCGGGCCTTGCATCGGCCCTCTCAGGTAGGGGGATTTCGAAGAAGGATGGATCTAAATGGGAAGAGACCCGGGTAGTGGTTTCCACTCGCCCAGAAACCATACTGACAACCTTTTATATAAGGTGAGCAAGTCAGAATATTCTGACATTTCCATTTTAACTTTTTCTCTGGTATGTTAGCAATAATTTACCTTGGAAATGTGTGCTAAAGGGACATTTCACGAAGTGACACGGGCTGAGCCCAGAAAATATAATTATTTGACAGCTTTGACTTTTAGCAGTTAACAAAAATATGAAGGAAAGATTTTATTCCTTTATTACATTTCTTTAAAATGCTATCACATACAAATTTTGTAATTACAGTTTATATTATTATTATAATCATTATTGTTATTATTACTATTTTAATCTTATTAATAATTGAAAATTAGTACTAATTAGGTAAATCATTAATTCATCATAAAAAAAATAAACATATACATACATGTACTATAAAAAATTCCCTCATCTCAGTAAAAGAAAGAGAATTATTATTTATATTGTTTAATGTTATTTAATTTACACAAAAGCATGAACACTTATAAATTACAAAAAAAATTAAACAAATACTTTTGCAGGGCTTCTCAAGGATTCGCAATGAAAAGTTTGCGCTATTGTGAATCCCACAAGTTTGGAGAGAGACTGTAATCCCTACATAACTCTACCAGTTTATGAACATTAACACTCCAAAAAAGGATAACATGTTAGTAAACATGAACATTAAACTATATCAAATAAATCCTTTGTAGAATAAACTGAATTTGAGATGGAAGACGGTTGAGATTTGGCAAATACCACAGACCTTGGCCCTGAGACACTTCTTGGCTCCCTGTCAGAGGAGATAACCAACTGATGCTGGGCAGTAGTGTTGCCAAACTGGCGCGTTTCACGCTAGATCTAGAGTTTTTAGATTAATCTAGCCCCATTGTTTTCCAATTTGGTGCGGTCATGGAATCCTAGATTTTTATGATTATCTTGCGTGAAATTTGGCGCATTATCAAAGGTAATGGAAATATTTAATATCAACACTATAAAACTAAATTCCAAATTTAAAAAAATATGTAACTTTTGACTGCCGCAGCATCATCTTACTCAGGATTTCGTCTGCATTAGACACATCAAGAAGCAGGCCAACGTGTAAGCTTCACGTTTGGTTGGGATGGGGTCTTGGGTGGAGGATCCGGAAATAATGGAATACCAAGGAGTAGTCTATTGGGGTCCAGGATAAAGGTTCAGAACTTCAGTAAACCATTGGAATTCTCGTGTGCAAGTTTAAGTTAAACTTTACTAATGTGGGAAAACACCATTACAAAAACTGAATTGTTATGATACAATAAAGTTTCATACATACTTACCTGGCAGATATATATTTTGGCTATAGACTCCGTCGTCCCCGACAGAAATTCGAATTTCGCGGCACACGCTACAGGTAGGTAGGTTAGGTGATCTACCGTCCTGCCGCTGGGTGGCAGGAATAGGAACCATTATCTTCTAGAACCAGATTTTCTCTTCCACCTGTCTCCTGCGGGGAGGCTGGGTGGGCCCATTTATCGTATATATCTGCCAGGTAAGTATGTATGAAACTTTATTGTATCATAACAATATCATTTTCATACATTCAACTTCCCTGACAGATACAGTGGTCCCCCCATATTTGCGGGGGATGTGTACCAGACCCCCCCACGAATAGTTAAAATCCGCGAATGTTTGGAAACCGCCCCTCTAAAAATGCTCATAAACTCCTATTCTAAACATGCAAATACCAAAGTATCCCTTAAAGATCATCCTTCATCAAATATACATAAAATATCCTATTATGGTTCATATTAATCTTGAAATATTATTAATACTATTTTAAAGTAAATTTTTCCTTACATTTTATGTTTATATCATAAATACATACTATGTACGTACTGAATGACTTAGTTACGTATGTGAAAATAATTCAGTCCCCCCATAAGTATTCAGTCATGTACATTTTCTTTCATACTGTTACTATTTGAGACATCCATTTTCTTTTTACAAGGGAACAATGGAAATGTGAAATCACAAATACCAAATGTCTACTTAAAGTATTATCCTACATCAAATATACCATTGAATTGGTATTATTTAATGTCATTTTAAAGTAATCTTAAACATTTTACCATTAGAAATATATAAACAGCCAATAGCAAGAGAGAGAGAGAGGAGAGAAGAGAGAGAGCAGAGAGAGGGAGAGAGAGCGAGAGAGAGAGAGAGAGAGAGGAGAGAGAGAGAGAGAGAGAGAGAGAGAGAGAGAGAGAGAGAGAGAGAGAGAGAGAGGGTTGTCCTTATTTAAAAGAGTGAAGTGGATAGATTATTGTACTTCTTTAAAATACTATCACATATGAATTTTGAATATAGTTATATTACTATTATTATTATTATGCAAAAATATTAATAAACATACACATGTACCATAGAAATACTCTCATCTCAGTAAAAAGAGAGAGAGAGTGAGTTTACATTATCCTGAGATATGGCAGCACAGTTGTTGACCCCAGCCAACTCGGCTTGCTACTGGAGTTCAGAGAGAGAGATGCGGGGTAAAGAGCATTTTCTTTCATTCTTCTTACGTAATTCTTTTTATTTATAAACTAAAATCTTGCTAATTCACTTTAGTATTTTCTTTAATGAATTTATATTATTGATGTTTACATTAATATTGATATTTGAAAATTAGTAAATCATCATCCAAAAACATACATCGCTTTGATTTAGAGAGAGAGAGAGAGAGAGAGAGAGAGAGAGATAGAGAGAGAGGAGAGAGAGATAGAGAGAGAGAGAGAGAGAGCGAGAGAGAGAGAGAGAGAGAGAGAGAGAGAGAGAGAGAGAGAGAGAGTGAGAGAGAGATTATTGTAGTATTTGTAAAAATACTTTCACATATGATTTTTGTAATTACAGTTATTTATTATTATTATTTGAAATATTAATAAACATATTACGCAATATATGTACCCATAAAAACTCGCCTTCATCTCAGTAAAAGAGAGAGAGCGATGAGGAGGAGAGAGAGAGATGTGAAGAGAGGAATGGAGAAGGAGAGAGCTGGAAGAGAGATGAGGATTGAGAACCGGAGAGAGAGGAGGAGAGAGTAGAGAGAGAGGGGGGGTGGAGTTTCATGCCCACGTGATGGGAGCCACAAATCAGCTCCTTCCCCCTCCGGTCACTTAACTTGATACGTATATCTGAGTTTTAGTACCTTGAGTTAGAGAAAGAATCTGACCGGATTTCCTTCGTTCTTCCATAATTTTTTAAATTTATAAGCTAAAATCTTATCTAACTAACTTCACTATGGTATTTTCTTTAATGAATTGATATTATTGCTGTATAAATTAATATTAATATTTGAAAATAGTAAATCATTTATTATACATACAAAAAAAACATACATCTTTGTAGTAGAGAGAGAGAGAGAGAGAGAGAATTATTATTTTATATGTGATATCATTTAACTTATTAAAACTTACTAACACAGTATTAATCAAAATTAATATTTGAAAATTAGTAAATCCTTTTGTATCATAAAAACAATGTATTTAGTCATGAAAATAAACATCAAAATACACTAATTAGTGATTATTTTCGTCGAAAATTCCGCGAATGGGCGAGTCCGTCCGCGAATAATTTTCTAGATATATTCCAAAGAAAAAAAATCCGCGAATGTGTGAGTCCGCGAATCCGGAGAACGCGAATACGGGGGAACACTGTATATACTTAGCTGATAGGCACCCTTTGGTGGAGGGTGAAGAGACAGCCTATTCACTGATTAGACAGGTAAACAACATACGTTGTAGGTAATAAATAAATAAAACCTTGGTTCCTATGTGTTTAGACGAAGGGTTGACTTCCTAGCTATTGCTAGGAGTCTGCTTCGTCTCAAGAGCCTCAGCGAGGATGTGACCTATGGCTAAGACTTCTTGTAGATCTGTCAATGGGGTCTTATCCACTTACTCGACAGAATCTAAAGGTCATTTGTCAATGGGGTCTTATCCACTTACATGACAATACACCTATGCCTAGTGGCATAATTAACCCTCTTACGCCGATTGGACGTATTAAACGTCGAGTCAAAATGTCTCCCGTATGCCGATTGGACGTATCATACGTCGGCTCAAAAAAGTTTTTTTAAAAATTCGCGGAAAAATACTTATAGGCCTACCAGCCGAAAACTTTTGTATGACGCGCTTGGGGGATGCTGGGAGTTCACGGATCAAGGCGTTGTTTTTTGTTTTATTAATCGCTACGCAGGCGCGCAAGCGCGAATTTCTTTCTTATCGCACTAAAAAGTATCAGTGACACATCTCGGAAATTATTTCGGTCACTTTGACATAATTATTGCACCATTTTAAATTATCCTTTACATGAAGTATTATATATGAAATGTGCGCAATTTCATGCACAATACAACTAAAAAATACTCATGATTGTATCTTTTATCAATTTTGAAATATTTTCATATAAATAACGATAAGTGCAAAAATTTCAACCTTCGGTCAACTTTGACTCTACAGAAATGGTCGAGAAACGCAATTGTAAGCTAAAATTCTTATATTATAGTAATATTCAATCATTTGCCTTCATTTTGCAACAAATTGGACGTCTCTAGCACAATATTTCGATTTAGGTGAATTATTTTTTGAAAAAAACGTTTTTCCTTACGTTCGTACGATAACTCTTCCGAAAATAAATTTTTTTCGTGCGATTGTCCTAATGTTGCACCCTTTAAATTTGCCGTTACATAAAGTTTTATATATGGAAATGTGCGCAATTTCAGCACAATACAATAAAAACAAAACCCATGGTTGTAGCGTTTATCAGTTTTGAAATATTTTCATATAAATATTGTTAAGTGCAAAAATTTCAACTTTCGGTCAACTTTGACTCTACCGAAATGGTCGAAAAACGCAATTGTAAGCTAAACTCTTATATTCTAGTAATATTCAATCATTTACCTTCATTTTGCAACGACTTGGAAGTCTCTAGCACAATATTTTCGATTTATGGTGAATTTATGAAAAAAAAAAATTACGTTCGCGCGGTAACTCTTCCGAAAAATCAGAATTTTTTTGTGCGATTGTCGAAATGTTTGCACCGTTTAAAATTAGCTGTTACATAAAGTTTTATATATGAAAATGTGCGCAATTTCATGTAGAATACAACTAAAAATGATTGAAGGTTGTAGCTTTTCTCTTTTTTTGAAATATTTGCATATAAATCACGATAAATAGAAAAAAAACCACGTTCGGTCAAATTTGACTCTACCGAAATAATTGAAAAACGCAATTGTAAGCTAAAACTCTTACAACGGCCTAGTAATATTCCGTCATTTTTCTTAATTTTGAAACAAATTTGAAGTCTCTAAAACAATATTGTGATTTATGGTGAATTTTTGAAAAATATATTTACCTTCACTCCGCGCGCCGATTCGCGGCCGCAAGTCTCCGAAATACGAACATGGCAGTATCCTAATATTTGCTCCTTTTCATATTAGCCGTTTTTATAGAGTTTAATATATCAAAATGTGTGCAAATTCATGAAGAATACAATAAAAAATAATTGAAGTTGTAGCTTTTTCCATCTTCGAAATATGTGGCATATGAAAAAATATATATATTAAAATTTCGCACATTCGGTCAAATTTAACTCGTCCGAAATGGTCGAATCTGCAATTCTAATCTAAAAACTCTTACAGTATCGTAATATTCAATAATTTGTCTTAAATTTTGAAACAAATTGGAAGTCTCTAGAACATTATTTAGAATTACGGTGAATTTTTGAAAATAACATTTTTTTACGTCCGCTCGTTACGAATTCGTACATCATTTTGTGATAATTTTTTAATTTTTCTGGTGTTGCTTTTTATTGTTTTACTATGAATTATATATCAAAATGATTGCAATTTAGTGTACAATACAACGAAAAAAAAAGTAACTCGTTAGCTTTGACCGTTTTTGCACAGCGTGATTTGAATACAATTATCTATGAATTTTTTTTTTTTTCGCTACCATATATCGCATTATTTACATATGATAATGATATTAATTTTTTCATTTCTGATGATTGCATACTAAACTTCAGGCAATGAAAAAAAAAATGACCAAAAATGACTCTTAATCTTCAAAACTAATGCGCGCTGTGATTTTTTGAAAAAATTATTTTTTCTTTTTTCCGGTTCCGCGCTCACTCCAAACCGGCGCCGGCATACAGGAGAGGTTTTGATTTTTAGGGCTTCGGCGTAAGAGGGTTAGGAGCACAACACCGATTCCGATCACCTGATCCTAACACGAGGGGTTTTTGGTGCTTAATTTGAAAAGAGTTATCCCCAAAACTCCTTTTCAAACAACCCAAGAAAAAAACACTATGTAAAATAAAAATTAAACTCACTTAGTTAAGGATCAGTGTCGGCTCCTATCCCAGCAACGTATCCGTAGACACGTGTAACCAAGAGAGGAAGGATCTCTCGTAGGTCAACTTGACGTCCTTCGTGCAAAGGGAAGGTCAAACCCGAGTTGCATCTTCCGTAAGTTCAGCTAATATGTCCTTCACGACATATTGTTATGGAAAGAACAAGAATTCATAAAGCTCGCACTTCAAGCGCTTTTAATTCTCAGCTGTTTGAAGGAATCATCAAGTTACTCAAGAAGTGCTTAGCGATACATTTGTTTCAAAGAAGAAGACCAGGGCTTTCCTTGAAATGGATCTCTTCTGGATGAAGCCTAGAGCCTGGCTTGCGCCTGGCTGGCGCCTAGCGCCTGCCTGGTGCCTCGTGCCAGGTTGGCGAATTGTGCCTGCCTGGCGCCTCACGCCTGCCTGGCGCCTCACGCCTGCCTGGCGCCTGGCGCCTGGCTGGCGTCTGGCGCCTGCCTGGCTGGTCCTCCCCACTTGCCGGAGCTTCGAGCTTGGTAGAGTCTCGAGGATGTCTGGCGATGTCCACATTGGACACTCTTATCTGTCCGATTGTTCGCCTCTAGCGGATCTACGCCAGGTTGTAGGCCCGCTCTTTCTCCTCATCAGGACAATGACAGGTGGGTTCTTGGGGCTGCTGTCTGCCTCTGGCGTTTTTTACGCCTGTTTTTGGCATATGGCGCCTGGTTGGCGCTACATTGTCCGAAAGTCCTGAACATCCACAATAGTTTATCGGAGACTGGAGAAGGGTGGAAGAAATTCTTCCACTTTGAGCTCTGGCCTCTCTGGCAAGGGGAGGTGATTGTAGTCAGCTACATCCAGTAGACGATAGGATATCTAACACTACGAGAGATAAGAGTCTTCCTCCGAGGAGGATCCTTCTTGAGTACTTCCGTGCTCACGAGATCTCTTCTTACATGTTGAAGGGGTTTCTCGTTGCAGAATCTTCCCTATCCTTGCCCGAGGAAGGGAAGAAGCCTAAAAGTCGAAGGAGACTCCGAGCTGAAATTGGGAGGACTCCTGATTCTAGCTCTTTATTGTCTCCCTCTGAACACCTTCTGGAAGCATTTCGAGCCGTCATCGCATTCCAAAGACTCTGTAGGCAAAAGTTTCAACCATTCTACTGTAGATGAAAACGTAAGTACCCTGCCTGGACAACGAAACCTCTATCTGAAAACATTGAGTCAGGAATAGGGGGTTTTAGTTCTTTTGCCAGACATACTATGCTGGCAAGAACCCATTGCCTAGTCTCCATAGAATCTGATGCGAGATTCCAATGCTCAAAAAAATTCACATTGGTCTTCTTGGTCGTTTAGGACCAAGAGAAACAAAGAATTCCCTCATAAAAATTTCTCAAAGAAGTCTGATGAGGAGCAGTTCCATCTTGTCGGAAAACGGAATCTGAGGGAGGCCCGAAAAAGGATCCCATTCTAAGTACATGATATCCTACTCTTGTCGTAAAGAAGTATCGTATAAGATCCCGAAGATCTTAATTTTTCTGCTATCTCTAATTCTCCCTTTCATTGATAGCAGATATATACAAAGGTGATTCTTCCCTCTGAAAGGGAAGAAAAACTGCTATGTGGTTCACAGAGGTATCGGAGAGGACAGTTTCCCCAATTCCATCTAACACGATCTGCAGCAATTCTATGTCTTTAGCATGACTCTTGTCGTTTACCTTGAAAAATCCTCTCCTTCATTCTACTTCTGGTCAGTCTGCACGCAGGACCGACTCAGAGTGGAGAGGTTCTTCAGGTCTATGTATAATAGATTCTGATAGAATATCCAGACTCTCTTGGAAAAGCCTTCTGAAACATGCTGTGAGAAGAACGTGACCTCTGTGAATCCGACCTCTCTAAGGCCAAAATGAGGCATAAAGTATTATCCTCTCTTTCTTTGACGCCCTTTATCTTAAATTCTGTAAAGAATTTTATTTATTTAAAAAGGGAAAAAGAAAAGAAGTTTGTATTCCCCTTTTCTAATAAAAAAAATAAAGATGGCGTATTTGCTTGCCCATCCTCTTTGGTTTTTTCGGGAAGGGAAAATAAAAGGAAAGCAGTCTATAGGAAGCCTGTTCGTCTTCTACCTTGCGAAGAGATCTATGAAGAAGACTTTCCGCAGGTTCTCACAACTCTTTCCAATAAATGTTAGACATACGTTAACAGTTATTATCGTCGATCGAGAAGGTTCTCACGGACATGCAAAATCTTGCATCGAACCTCTTAAGGATCGTTACGTTCCCTGTCTGTTTTCCAAATAGGTTCTCTTTTTGTTAACACGAACAGGGGCGAAAAAAGAGATTCTCGATGCTCTTTGCGATATGAGAGAGTCGTGGAATTGGCCTAAGTGATTAAAATAAATCATTTCATCGCTCCTTGTAAGCGACCCCTTTCCGATTAAATGGGTAATGAAATCTGGAACGAATCTGCCGTTACCGAGCCTGCTGTCCGAGAGGCTACTGGACTCATAGGTTAATAACTCGCTAAAACGAGAAAATATCTTGGATGGTGCTTGTGGCGGCATTGCGCCAGGCTGGCGCTTCTTTCTAATTCTTTTAGGTTATGTTGCCAGAAGCATCTGTGCCTTTATGGTACCCGACATCTTTCACATGTTAATTCCGTTCTTAGTAGGAAAAAACTTTTATATACGTAGTATAGTCCATTCAGGGAAACAAGTTCTGCCACAAAGAGAATGTTTCCCATCCGACTCATCCATCTTCTCCTGAGCAATATCCGATTCTAAAAAGGTTGTGCGCGTTTCTCGAAAGACTTGACCATACCGTAGTCTTAAAGTGAATTCTCTACTACATCCATCTTCTCACTAAGCATGTACTCTAATAAGCCATGCTTTTGTAAGCATGAGAGCATTATATATAGTGTTCTGCTGCGTTAGAATCCTTTCCGATTAAATGGGTAATGAAATCAGGAACAAATCTTGCCGTTACCGAGCCTGCTGTCCGAGAGGCTACTGGACTCATAGGTTAATAACTCGCTAAAACGAGAAAATATCTTTTGGATGGTGCTTCTGGCGCATTGCGCCAGGCTGGCGCTTCTTTCTAATTCTTTTTAGGCTATGTGCCAGAACATCTGTGCCTTTATGGTACCCGACATCCTTTCACATGTTAATTCCGTTTCTTAGTAGGAAAAAACTTTTATATACGTAGTATAGTCCATTCAGGGAAACAACTTCTGCCACGAAGAGAATGTTTCCCATCCGACTCATCCATCTTCTCCTGAGCAATATCCGATTCTAAAAAGGTTGTGCGCGTTTCTCGAAAGACTTGACCATACCGTAGTCTTAAAGTGAATTCTCTACTACATCCATCTTCTCACTAAGCATGTACTCTAATAAGCCATGCCTTCGTAAGCATGAGAGCATTATATAATATAGTGTTCTGCTGCGTTAGAATCCTTTAATAATGTTACCTACGGTAAACAGCATTGAAAGGTTGTAATATCTTTCTTATTGAAAGCTTCTTAGCAAAAGGCAGACAATATTTTATTTATGTTAGCTTAACGATCCCCTCAATCCGAGTCTAAGACCGCGATTGTAGGGGAGAGATACGGTTAGTTATTCCATCCCGCAGGAGAGAGATATGTAACCGACCGCTCATGACCGAGAACTACATGGTACATGCGTTGGTGTCTAAGCGATTAGCCCAGTCCCTCCATTAGCAGTCTGGGCCTTACTCTTCCGGTAGTTTCCAGCTACTCCGTTCAAATGAAACAGGAATCTTATAAATTATTATCGAACTTCAGGAAGTTCTTATTAATGCATATTTAAGCGAAACAAGACTTCGATAAATCTAGAAGCTAAGTAGGTGTTGTCTTAATAATCCCTTTAAGCATAGTCCTTCCTAGGAAAGTCCTAGAAGGATACTGGTAATTGAGTTGCACAGCAAAGAAGTAACTACGGTATGTGCTTATGATTTGACCGTATCGTATTCTCATACAGCAGATACTCTACTACCTTCTTTCCCTGCCGAGGCAGATAGAGAAAGGAAAAATTTTTACTATCTTCGTTCTTTTCGTTAATAGAACGATAGAAAGAGTATATATATATCCTTAAGTAGGAAGTTAATCCAGGAACTCTTTAAATCTTCGTGATTTCCTCATAAATCGCAGAAGAGACAGAATTCCTGTTCATCTCTAGGGTTTACGGAAGGAGGTAGATATTTCCTATCCACCATCATACCCAAACGTCGATGAGATTCCTATTAAGAAAACTCCCAAAGCTCTTGCCTCCTCATAACGAGGGAAGAGCATGAATGAAGGAGAGAGTTCGCATTGAGAGGAACTGCCTAACAAAGGTCTTCTGAATAATGAAAAAGGGCTTCTCTTAGTATCAGAATCCTTCTGACAAAAGCGACGGCCGCCTGTGCGGACATCTTGCACTTTGCCAGGGGAAAGTTGCTCAAGTTAAAAACTCAAAGAGGAGCCTCGCGACTGACCTCTCTCTCAAAAGAAGATTTTGGAATATTCTGGCGCCTGGCGCCTGGATAGTTCCGCGCGCCTGGAATGTTCCGCACGCTAGAAAGGAGACTCGCTCCTGGAACGTTCCGCTTGCGTGGAAGGTCCCGTGCGCCCTGATAGTTCCGAGCGCCTACTAGGCGTCCCTTTTAGAAGGAGCCTCTTGTAAACCCGTAAAAGTTCAATGGAAGGATCCTTCTGATTGCCACTCTACTATAAGGCTCCCTCGCTCTAGCCGTCTTTTCTCTTTGGGAAGGCGCCTTACGCCAAGAAAAATTTTCTGGAACGCGGCTCGCGCTCAGTTGCTGGAACGCAGCTCGTGTTTGGCTGTAGGAACGCAGCTCGCGCTAGTCTGTTGGAACGCGGCTCGCTGCTGGCTGTTGGAACGTGGCTCGCGCTTGCTTGCTGGAACGCGGCTTCCTGGCTGGCTCTTCGCTTGTAGTCCAGTTGGCGCTCACTGTTCTCTTAGTTTTCAGAGAACGCGCTAGATCGTCCGAACTCCAAACATGTACATTCTTTGTCTTTTCGGATTGTGAAGACTGAAGAAACGGAAGAAGAGACGCACTTTTTTTAAGGATGCCTTTCCAATGGCTATCCCTGGCAGTCTGGGACGTTGTCTACAGGAATCCTGCCGAGGGGACGCCTGATCGGTGGGGATTCTCCATAACCTCCATAAGGCTTTCGACATTCCTTTTCCTTTGGGCCAGGGAGCTTGGAAGCGGTTTAGACCTGGGAGCGAAACAGAGGCCGATCAGAACGCACCCTCCACTGCACTGGAACACTAAATTCACTTCTTACCTTATAAGAGCTCGCATTTTGAGCTACATCCATCTATCTTCAAATTTATGAATTTGTAGATTCTGTGGAGTAAGAAGGTGATGAGGATGCAAAAACTACTATTACTGTTAATACTCTAACTGCTCGTTAGCACGAGAGCTATTAAAGCTTCTAAAGGAAGTGTAAAAAGTTATATGCTTTTCTGACTTCCTAAAGTAGGGAGTTAGAGTTTTATATTTCCTCAATCAAGTTCTAACACTTATTACACGTATTAATGAATAAAATTAATATTTCCCTTTCTTGCAAACTATGTGTGTCTCTACCGAAAACTTCGGTAGTTACACGTCATATATTCTTCAAAAATTTTCGAAGTCAAAATCATTTAAAAGTTCATAAAAGCGTATGCCGAACCAAAGACCCAGTACTTCCCTGCAAAAGACAGCCCAGAAGATCGATGGCGATGAAACACGAAAATCAAGTCAGGAGGTACCGCAAACGTATGTTTACAATACGGCGACAGAGAAAATCTGGTTCTAGAAAGGTAATTGGTTTCCTGTTTCCTGGCCACCCAGCGGCAGGACGGTAGATCACCTGACCTACCTACCTGTAGCGTGTGCCGCGAAATTCGAATTTCTGTCAGGGACGACGGAGTCTATAGCTAAGTATATATTGTCAGGGAAGTTGAATGTATGAAACAGTGTTTTCATGCAAACTGGCTAAATGACACTAGATATAAACGATACATGAGGCAAGCTGAAGGTAATGATATCAAATGCTTCTATAATTATTGCAAATGCTTTATAAATTCCAAGCTCTGTGATTTAGAGACACAGGAATAAAAGGGCAGAAGATCCTTTCAATTCTGTGTCAAAATGTGTTACTATTTAAGAAAACGAATAATGATACTAAAAGATCAGAGGAAAAATGAGCACTTTTTTTTGGCAAATCATTGTTCTTTAAGTGTGGCAGATCATTTATCTGACATTTGCAAAAGATGTTTTGGTGATTGTAAAGGATGCAGTGACCTTAAAATCAAGCAATAAAAGTGCATTGGTGTGATAAAACATGTTCAAGCACCCTATTTCGATACTGAACTCAGTGTTTGACATAGGTAAGAGGAAATTTAGTTTAATCATCAATGAAAGGAATATTTCAACTTTGAAACTGTTGGGGATAATTATAAGGTATTATTTTGATGCCAAGAAATTGCTAGTTTAAAATCCAACTTTCCTAGTGCTTTTTAGGTGAAAATCTAGAGGAAATCTAATAGAACTTCATTTTTCCATTTGGCAACCCTGCTGGGCAGTCCAGAAGGTGGGCTTCAGACAGACAAAGGTTCCAACACCTCCCTCACAGGGGAAACTGAAAAAAGTAGATCACTACAGGGTGAACTATGATCTAAACAGTTTTACTGATAAAAGAAGAAAATTCCTCATTTAACTATCCTTTTTCCCCTGAACCACAAGGGGAGTAATCAACCTATTAGGCAATGCAGGAGGAGGAATAGCAACAATGGCAAGAGGAGGACAAGATCAAGTAGGCTTATGGCCAGCCCTAATGAATTGTCTATGTAATTTATCGGTCTCTTGCATCTTTTGATACTTTACAATATTATTCATTCTCTCATCAGACACCTCCTTACTTTCTTCACAATAAGAAGAAAAGTGTGCACTTATGTCCCTACAGGTAGGGCTAACTCACACACACACTAGTGGCCATCATACATGACCGAAACATTCAATTTACTACACAAAACTTGTTCTTATACAGCCTAATGCTACTATCACTGCTAGCTGTAGATGACAATGCAGAAATAAAACAGAAAAAAAACAATACCATACTGGAGAAAATTGCCCGGAAATAGTTCAAAATAAGTGACACAAACTCAACATCTATGAGTGCACTGCACTGCGAGAGGAATGCTGACAAGAAAGTCAACATTCCAACACCACCTGGGGGGATATAGGTCATTACAGAAACAGTCACTACAGGTCAGCCAAGTGTTATTTTGTTTACTTTGAATGCCAATAGCACCAAGAGGCACGAAGATATAAGCTAACTTTAGCAGCAGGTAAGATTAATTGCATATAATAAGCTAATAAAGTTACAGTAAGTCCTCGGGTTACGCTGGTCTCGACTTACGATGTCGTGGTTACGAACGCGCCCCATAAAAATATAAAAAATAATATTTTGCGTCGTTCCGTCTTACGCGGTTTAGCGTCGTAAAGCAACGTAACAAACGCGAACTAGTTCCCAGGCGCACGGCGGAAGAATACGCTTTGTGGGGAGAGGACGGCCTCAGTCCTCGCCCATACGCCATTTTGGTTGTTTACACTGCCTCTCTCTCCCTCGTGTTGTATCGTTTTTTTGTAACTTTTTGCTCTTTGTTATGGCTCCCAAGTGCAAGGCGGACTCTTCTGATGGTAGTGCATCGAAGAAAAGAAAGGCCATCACCATGGAAATTAAAGTGGACATTATAAAGCGATCCGAGAAGGGAGAAACGCCAACAAACATTGGCCGCTCGCTTGCCTTAGCCGTTCGACCGTTGCTACCATTATCAAAGATAAAGAGCGCATCGTTGAACATGTGAAAGGATCTGCTCCTATGAAAGCGACAGTGATAAACTAAGCAGCGTAGTGGTCTAATAATTGAAATGGAAAGGTTATTGGTGCTTTGGTTGGAAGACCAAAATCAACGGCGTATCCCAGTCAGCCTTATGGTGATTCAGGAGAAGGCGAAAAGATTGTTTGAAGCGTTGAAAAAAGAAAAGGGGGAGGGAAGTGAAAGTGAAGAGTTTGTGGCTAGTCAGGTTTTGGTTTTGCGATTTAAGGCTCGGGCCAATTACCATAACCTTAAATTGCAAGGTGAAGCTGCTAGTGGGGATGAGAAAGCAGCGAGTGAATTTCCTAAATCGTTCGTCTGAGATAATTAAGGAGGGGGGTTATTCTGCTCAGCAAGTGTTAACGTAGACGAGACAGGTTTGTTTTGGAAACGTATGCCTAACCGCACTTACATCGCCAAGGAGGGAGAGTCAGGCACCCTGTCATAAAGCCAGCTAATGTGAAAAAGAAAACCATTGTTCTTGAGTAGATTAAAGCCTTTACATAAAGCAAATGTGAGAATTGCTGTGGGGTAGACTAATCTGTAAAAGGAGCTAGCTAGCCTAAGCTAATATTACTTTTGCCTTACTACCTAGATGCAATGAAGCCAACCCCAAAGGTAACAGGTTAGGCTAGGCTATTCGACATACTATACAACCATAGGCAAGCATCTTCTGATCAGTGGAGGTTCTTTTTTCTCTTCACTAACCTCCCCCAGTCTCTCCAGCACCGCAGCTTCCTCTCCAGTGTGCAAGCCAATCAAACTAATAAAGGTAAGGAATTGTTCTCTCGTTGTTATTGATAGGTATTTACATTAAATCATGTGGTATTTTTCAATGTTCCGACTTACGCTGAAAATCGTGTACGATGCATCGTAAGAACGGATCAACGTCGTAACTCGAGGACCCCCTGTATATGTGAATTTAAGAGATATTATTGCAAAAATCTTTATCATTCTGGGAGCACACAAAACAGCTCAGCTCTGCCTAAGCTGCCCATTGAAGGATAACTCACTGAAAATACTAATGAACTATTACATGTACATCACACACACAAGACGGAAATAAAATCAAAACACACTGAAACTAAAATGCTGTTCAAAGCAACACACTTCGTTGCTAAAATATGCACAGCCAGCAGAATAACTAGTAGCCTATACCTAACAACTTCTGATTTGAAGCTAATTCTTTAATATGCTTTGCTTTGTATACCTAAAAGCATTCCAGTGTTAAACGATACTTCATGATTAATTGTTATGTAACAAAAACTGTTAATTTCAAAGACAATAGTTTATTACTTTTAGAGCATACTTGGAGACTAGATGTATTTTGAATATGAGTATAAAATGATGGGATATTATCATGTATTCTATTTAATCCCAAATTATTTTGGTATTTAGCAGATATTCAAAATGCCATCTTATATTCCCATTTACACCAACAGACATCGAAAACAACTTATAAAGTACAAATTTACGATCACAAAATTTTGTTAATGTTACTTGCCTGATTAAATCCATTAATAGTATAGGTTCTTCAGCCAATACTATTGCTAGGTAAACCAAACTAAGTAGTTTTGCCAAAGAAAGATTATCTGGCAAGTTCTTTTTTGGCATATTTGGAAAAATACGTAGATGGACAACATTGGGAATGCTGCTTCCTTCAATATTTGCTGCAGAAGGAAAATAGCAATACCTGGAAAGGAAACATACAAAGTAAGCATACTTTAATAGCAGTGTTATGAATCAAAAGGAAACATCATTCTAAACCTGTTGTACATCAATTATATACTAAAAGTCCAACTTCTGGATAAACAATTTGAAGGGAATACTGTAGAGACACTACCCTAAATGTGAAAGAGTTATGTTCTAAACTGCTGTTCGTATCTTGAATTGCTTGTTTTAAGTGGTCCTTCATGCAAATTTAAGTACGTATGATATAAAGTCAATAAAATATTCTGTACATTTTTTCATCCTAAAAACACAATACAGTACTGTACACTGTTCACACAGTACATACTGTATTCTGTGGAGTATGTACATTGCTTTTATCAATATGGAGATACACAAAACCTAAATATATTGTGATGATAATATAGGTGTCTTACCAAACACAATTTTAATTTACTATCATGTTTGTTTGTATCTGAATATTTGTAAGTAGGGTAGTGCCTGTACACAGAACTACAGATAAAGCACAGATTTACATACCCCTAAAAACAGTTATTTCATGGTCTAATCTGAAAAAAAAACAACTTTGTAGGCATTTAGGGAGGGATGTCATAAGTGTGTGAAAAAAAGTTTATGATTATCCAAATTAAACTCCCTACTTGGAGAATATTTAAACTTACAGTACATACAGTCTAGTTAATATATTATTGTACACATAAAAATTTGGTCAAATATAAAATTCTTACAATAAGTACTAGTATTTCATATTACTGAAAATGCTTGGAATTCATAGAGCCACCCAAGTCTGATTAGCAAAAGTTTCAAAGCTTGGGTACCCAAAGTGCATTTGATTATCTCAATGCACTGAAGTGACTGGCTTCTGCTGATACAGCTGTAATTTTTACATTTACATTGGAACCCCATTATTTGTATACCAGAGTCCCTGCATATAACAAGTATCCACAAATACTTAGAACCCCTATCTAAAAAGGCTTATAACTGCTTATCTTGAACATGTAAACACCAAAGTATCCCTAAAAATACCATACGAATATACATTAAAATATCATCCTATTACTGTACATATTAATCTTTGAAATATTATTAATGCTATTTCAAAGTAAATCTTAAATTTCATGGTTAAAAATATAGGTACGTACTGTATGACTTACGTAAAAGTGAAAATAATCGAGTTCCCCCATAAGTATTCAGTCATGCACATTTTCTTTCATACAGTTACTATTCAAGCTGTCCAGTTTTTGTTTTACAAGGGAAACAATTGCATGTAAAATCACAAGAGAGAGAAGGAAAGAACAAAAATAGGAATGAACATTAAACATAATTCATACACATGAGATTTTTCGAGTTGTTTCATCTTCTAGTTAAATATGCATGAATGCTATGTAGTTAATTTTGTCCCGAACTCTATAACTATTGGATTTATCTGCCTTAGTAATGTGTAAGCTAGTATCATTCTTCAATCTTTTTAAACATTTTTTTGTAGAGAGCAGGGAAATTATTTTCATGATAGGTATATGTAGCACTATATGTCATGCCTTCGATAATGTCTAAATGGTTTTGTGGTAAGTCACAGTATATTTTTCAAACTTATATAAAGATGTTGCTCTGTAATTGCTAGGTCTAATGATATGTTTCAAGAAATTTACTGGAATTAGCACATATACAAATCACTAATAAAAAATATCTAAATCTCAGTCTAGGATTGTACCATTTGGACCAATATATTTGTAAAATGTTTAAGAAGGACCTTAAAATAAATAAATTAGTAACTACTAATTGATTAGACACATGTTTTAAGTTATTTTCTCTCTCTCATGCTCACTATATTTATATCTTAAATTCGTTTCTCACTCATTGTCTGAACACTTGTAAATTCTACGCTACAAATACAAAGTGTATTGTTTTTCTAATTAAATTGCCTTTGAACAGGTGTTTGACCACACTGCTCTTAAAACCTTAATCTAGCATTTGGAACTTTACTTATATGTACTGCCAGGTCATATATGCCTCTGTTTCCAAAATTTATTGTTTTCTGAGTAAATTACCTGTGACCACGTGTGGGTGGCTGCTTTTAAATCTTTAATCTAGCCCATGGGCGGTTTTTTGTTTCTTTAAAGTTAATTGGACCTTTTGTTAATCCTGTAATGTCCATTTGTATATGCTTACCTGTTCTGTGTTTCTCATTGTCCTGATCAGTCTTGCCTATAGTAAAGGGTCCTTAAGACTGAAAGATCTCAGCAGGTCTCATTTTTTTAAAAAAAAAATTTTCCTTAGTGGCAATAAATTTATATATATACAGTCATACCTCTATATACGAAAATCCCTACGCATGAAAAATCCAGGTTACAAAGGCAGAGACGAAGATATTTTTGCTTGTGTGTACGAAAATAATTCAGGTTGCAAAAGGGTGTACTGTAAAGTCCGAGATTCGCCCAGGCCGCCGAAACAATTTTAAAACTCGCGCACTGCCAACTCAGAAGATTCGCCACAATCCTCACACTCTCCCATTCTGCCAAAAGATCCTGCTCTCCTATTGGTCAGCATCTGTCTCATCATCCCTCATAAGGCGTCCTTCAACCATTCCATCACATCAGCGTTATCATACATACCTGGAATTCATTCGTTCACATAGATTTCGTCCGTTAACGTGAATTCGTGTCAGTGATTTCACTTTCTTTGTACTGTAAGCGACTTTATCGTGTTGTGTGTGAACTTGATTACTTACGTTGTTTAGCCATGGTCCCAAGAATGTTGCTGAAGTTCACAGAAAGAAGAGGCTGCTTTCTATGGAGATGAAGAAGGAGATAATTAAGAAGTATGAAGCTGGCATGCGGTTGAGTGTTATCGCTAAGGAATACGGCCGAAACTGATTATAAAACCCAGAAATTTGTGGGTATTTTCTCATAGAAAGAAATGTTAATTTTCTGTGAATAATGGAGGTACACAGTACAGTTGGTTCCCTTGTATTCGCGGGGATGCATACCAGACCCCCCCCCCCAAATAGTTGGAACCCCTATAAAAAATACTTAAAATAGCCTATTTTGTTAGTTAAAACTCAAGAAAACCCACTAAAAACAAAAACTTGTATACCAGGGCTTTAATAGTTTTCACAAAAAAAGTGCATTTTATGATGAAATTAAAAAAAAAAAAAAACAGAAATTTATGGATATTTCTCATAAAAAAATACAGAGAATTTCCTGAGAATAATAGGGGGATATGTTCCAGAGAGAATGCACAAGTCCGGGAATCCGGAGAATGCGAATACAGGGGTCCCACTGTTCTTGAGAGAAATCCAAGAATAAATGAGTCTGCAAATAGAGGGATTCAATATATATAATATATATATATATATATATATATATATATATATATATATATATATATATATATATATATATATCTTATATATATATATATATACACATTATACATCATATATATATACATTATAAACATCATATATATATATATATACATATACATACATACATACATACAT
>NC_087204.1:53824731-53842231 GCF_015104395.2 Macrobrachium nipponense | reverse complement strand
GTTAACAAATATTTGAAAGATAAAACAAACAAACAAATTTTGTTGTTGCTAGTTGCGGGGGCTATAAAGGGTGTGACCAGCAGACAGAAAGATTAACATTTTTCCAGAGATTAAAGAGCTGAATTTTGTTTTGAAGGTATGTCAACAGCGTTAGTAAATAGGTATCATCTTCTAAAGAACTTTTTTTTTTCTTTTTTTCTTTTTGCGGAAGAATCTTCAAACCATTTTGCATTCAAAGTAATGAGAAGGAATCATTCTATTCTTCATGTAATCAGTAAAATACTTACACTATTAAAAACTAAAACTATGTACTGTAAGCAAAACACACACATCATCATCAGCTTCGTGTGTGTAAAGATTCATTTTAAGAAATTCACATAGTAGTAGTATAACCAACACCTGATTGGCTGGTTGGTAGCCATGGAGATCTGTTATCCAATGACTGCCCTCTGCTTCGCTTCTATTTATAGACATTTGCCGTGGATGGCACTAGGTTTGAATGTTACCGTGATCGGGATTTTCCGACTGCTGACGGCAAAAATTACTCAATAATTTTCTTTATATAATTATTTCTTCGTGAAAACAATAATATAATATGATCATTTTAACTTTAATGTATAGTGGTATGAAAAATACCAGTGTGTCGTAGCGATACGTCATCAATATAGTGGTATGAAAATACCACATTGTGTTGTAGCAATGCGTCATCACTAAGTGCAAATCCTTTTCCCGGACCATCCTCAAAATTTTTCGACTCTTCAATGGTGAAATATATTCTATAGTCATACTTATTGTTAAAATTCACAAGTTGAACTGCAAAACATTATCATATTTTGATTGTTATGTACATCCATATATTTTGCGTTTTACGGAATGTTTATTTTGAAAATAATAGCTATTAGTGCAGTAGTGATGTTTGTTTGATTATGCATCTGACCTCACATTTCCGAAATCTGAAAAATTCCAAAAACCGAAAAATCGGATAAAAGAATGTGTGAACTGCACATTTTTTAAAACATTAGGTAATTATGTACACGCACGCAATGTCTACACATTTACTGATACCCGTTGGTGAAAGATGATATTGTTATGATACAATAAAGTTTTATACATACTTACCGGCAGATATATACTTAGCTATTTGACTCCGTCGTCCGACAGAATTTCGAATTTCGCGCACACGCTACCGATAGGTCAGGTGATCTACCGCTCTGCCGCTGGGTGGCAGGAATAGGAACCATTCCCGTTTTCTATCAGTCTCTACCATCTGTCTCCTGAGGGGAGGATGGGTGGGCAATTAATTGTATATATATCTGCCAGGTAAGTACTATGTATAAAACTTTATTGTATCATAACAATATCATTTTTATACATTCAACTTACCTGTCAGATATATACTTAGCTGATTCACACCATTGGAGGAGGGTAAAAGACAGCTAATAACTGATTTAAACAGAAATCACAACATACGTTGTAGGTAATAAATAATTAAAACCTTGGTTCCTACCTGGTTAGACTGAAGACTTCATGGCTACTGTCCAGGAGTCTGCTTAGTCTCAAGAGCCTCAGCGAGATATTGATCTATGGCTAAAGAGTTCTTGTAGGTCTGCCAAAGGGGTCTTATCCGCTTACTTGGCAGATCCTGGAAGGACTATGTCAAAGGGTGCTGATCCACTTACTTGACAAGAAACCGTACTCAAGGAGCACAAATACCGATCCCGATCACATTAACTAACACCCGGGTTAGTTCTACGATTGCAAGGAGTTATCCCCGAACCCCTTGCAAACAACCAATAACTCAAATTACACACATACAAATCATGTAAAGTACAAAAGGATATATAAAATAAAAATTTTGTACAACCCAGCTTGTAAGACTTCACAGTTCCTTACTGACCAAAGCAACGGCCGCCTGTGCGACATCAAGCACCCTTGCCAGTAGAAAACCCCGAACCAGTCTCAAAAGGGAGGTTTACGTACACATATAAGACAAAAAAACTATTTGTACAACCCAACCTGTAAGATACATTCGCAGTTCCTTACTGGCAAAGGCAACGGTCGCCTGTGCGACATCAAGCACCCCTGCCAGTAGCAAACCGAGAACCCATCTCAAAAGGGGGGTTTTCGTACAGATTAAAGACAAGATATATAAATATTAAGGATCGGTATGCGTTCCAAGTCCCCAAGCACTGTAGTCCGCTGATACGAAAGGACCTAGAGAGAAGCACTTCTCGTAGGTAACTCTGACATCTTTATGGTAGTGGGATGCAAATACTGAATTGCATCTCCAGTAAGCCGCATTTATAATGTCTTTCATAGCCATGTTTTTTATGGAAAGCTAAAGATGTGGCCACAGCTCTTACCTCGTGAGCTTTTACCCGAAGAGTTTTTAAAGAATCATCTGTGCATTCGCCATGAGCCTCAGTGATTACACTCCTGACAAAAAATGCTAAGGCGTTTTTGGACATGAGTCTCTTTGGATCCCGAACCGCACACCACAGACTTTGTTTACATCCCCCTAGTTCTTCCTTCTTCTTGAGATAGAACTTAAGAGCTTTCACAGGGCATAAAGTTCTTTCCACTTCCTCTCCCACCAATTCTGAAAGACACTTCACTTCAAAACTCCTAGGCCAGGATTTTGAAGGATTCTCGTTTCTTGGCCAGAAATAGAGTCTGGAGGAAAGACAGATCGCTGTGTTCCTTCTTAAATCCCACCCGAGAATCAAGGGCATGGATTCACTAGTTCTTTTAGCTGTTGCTAAAGAAAGGAGAAAAAATACATTTTCTCGTCCAACCTCTGAACGAGGCAAGGTGGGGAGGCTCAAACTTTTAAACCGATGACAGGAATTTTAAGTACCACATCCAGATTCCAGCTTGGAGTAACCGAAGATATAGATTTCGAGGTCTCGAACGATCTTATTAAGTCGTGAAGATCCTTGTCTTCTGCCAAATTTAAGCCCTGTTTCTAAAAACTGCAGAGAGCATGCTTCGGTATCCTTTAATGGTGGAAAATGATAGCTGGGATTCCTCCCTAAGGATTATCAGAAAGTCTGCCACATTGGTCTCAGAGGTATCGGAGGAGGACAGCTTATTCTTCCTACACCACCTCCTGAACACATCCCACTTCGACTGATAGACCCGAATAGTTGACGATCTTCAGGCTCTAGCGATTGCTTTCGAAGCTTTGCTTGAAAAGCCTCTCGCTCTGACAAGTCTTTCGATAGTCGAAAGGCAGTCAGAGCGAGAGCGGGGAGGTTTGGATGGTACCTCTCGAAGTGGGGTTGTTGAGAAGATCTATTCTGTTGGAATGTGATCTGGGGAAGTCCACTGTCCATCCTGTACCTCTGTGAACCAATCTTGAGAGGGCCAAAACGGGGCGATGAGGGTTAGTCTTGTCCCTTTTGATGCTACAAATTTCTTCATTACTACTCCCAGTAGCTTGAAAGGGGGAAAGGCGTAAGCATCTAGGCCTGACCAATTCAGCAGCATGGCATCCACTGCTATCGCTCTCGTGTCTTCCACTGAGGAGCAGAAGTTCTCTATCCTCCTGGATAGAATGTCGCGAACAGATCTATCTGTGGTCTGCCCCACAAGGACCACAGATTTTGACACTTGTTCGTGGAGAGTCCACTCTGTGGGGAGAACTTGGTTTGTCCTGCTGAGTCTGTCTGCCCTCACATTTTTCTCTCCTTTTACGAATCTGGTCAGGAGGGTAATGTTTCTTTCCTTTGTCCACGATAACAGATCTCTCGTTATCTCGTAAAGGGAAAACGAGTGAGTCCCCCCCTGCTTCCTGATATAAGCCAACTCCGTGGTATTGTCTGCGTTGACTTGTATCACCTGATTTTTTATCTCTGGTTCGAAGAGCTTCAGTGCCAGGAATATTGCATATAATTCCAGACTTGTATCACCCGATTTTTATCTCTGGTTCAAAGAGCTTCAGTGCCAGGAATATTGCATATAATTCCTTGGCGTTTAAATGCCAGGCTTCCTGATCCTTCTTCCATCGGCCTGACACTTCTCTTACTCCTAGAGTCGCTCCCCATCCCATCTCTGATGCATCTGAGAACAAGATTTGGTCTGGGTTCCGAACCTCTAGAGACATGCCCTCGTTCTTTTCGAGAGGGTCCAGCCACCACTTTAGGTGATTCTTCACCTCTAAGGGAATCGCAAAAGTGTCTGAAAGTTGTCCCTCTTTCCACCAATCATTCTCCACATCCCTTAGGAAGAATTGAAGCGGGCGTAGGTGAAGTCTTCCTAGGGAAACGAACTGTTCTAGGGAGGAAAGAGTCCCCAGAAGGCTTAACCATTCCCTCGTTGAACTTCGTTCTTTCCTTAGGAAGTTCTTGACTTTCTGCATTCCTCGGACTAATCTTTCCTGGGAAGGAAAAGCCCGAAAACCCCGAGAATCCATCCAAATCCCCAAATAGACTAAGTCCTGACTGGGGATCATCTGCGATTTCTCGAGGTTGACGAGCAATCCTAGAGATTTCGTCAAATCTAGTGTTGTCTGTAGATCCTCCAAACATTGCTCCTCCGACTTAGCTCCTATCAACCAATCGTCGAGATAAAGGGAGATGTTTACGCCTTCCAGATGTAGCCATCTGGCTACATTCCTCATCAGGTACGTAAATACCTGAGGAGCAGTGGAGAGGCCGAAGCACAAGGCCCTGAACTGGTAGATCTTTCCTTGCGTCACAAATCTGAGATACTTCCTCGACGATGGGTGAATAGGAACATGAAAGTAAGCATCCTGAAGGTCCAGAGAGACCATCCAGTCTCCCGGACGCAGGGCTGACAGCACTGAGGCAGACGTCTCCATGGAGAATTTCTTCTTCTCCACGTATCGGTTCAGGATGCTCACATCTAGGACAGGTCTCCATCCTCCCAACGCTTTCGGTACTAAGAAGAGGCGGTTATAAAACTTCAGGAAGTATGGATCCTGAACCTCTTCTATTGCTTCCTTGTCCCTCATCGTTGTAACCATCTGAACAAGTGTATCTCTCAGAACAGGGTCCTTGTACTTCGCCGACAATTCCTTCGGAGATGTTGACAAAGGTGGTCTGTCTAGAAAGGGTATGATGTATCCCTTCTCCAGAACAGACAAAGTCCAAGGGTCGGCTTCCCTTGAGGCCCAGGCTCCTACAAACTTTAGGAGTCTGGCACCTACAGATGTTTGGAGGACTTCATTGCTACTTTGACTTCTTAAAAGGTCAGAAGGAGGACCTTCCTCGTTTATCGGAAGTCTTTCTTTTCGTTGGAGGTCGAGAGGAGGCGCCTCCACGAAAAGGCACAATAGGCGTACGAGTCACCTTCTTTGTAATAGGTGCAGCTGGTCTCGTCTTTTTGGTGGATTGAACCAAAAGATCCTGCGTTGCCTTCTAGAAAGTGATCGTGAGATGTCCTTCACCAACTGAGAAGGGAACAGATGATCCGACAACGGAGAATACAAGAGGGCTGACCTCTGGGAAGGAGAAACAGCTTTTGTCAGGAAAGATCCGAACAGGGATCTCTTCTTTACAATTCCTGACCCAAAGAGAGATGTCAGCTCTCCCGAACCATCCTGTACTGCCTTATCCATGCAGGATAAGATACTATGCAACACTTCTGGCTCTAAAAAGTCTGGATCCTTTGTCTTTTTAGCCAACACCCCAAGGGACCAATCCAGGAAATTGAAAACTTCCAATACATGGAAAAGTCCCTTAAGGTGCTGATCCAACTCGGATATGCTCCAATATGCTTTCGCCAAGCTAAGAGAATGCCTTCTAGAAGCCTCAACTAAGCTTGAGAAATCAGCTTCTGCAGATGAAGGGAGCATAAGCCCCATAGCTTCCTCCGTTCTGTACCAAATCCCTCTCCTACCTCCTAATTTGCAGGGGGGAGAGCAATAAACTGTCTTCAAAGCCTCTTTCTTAGAGTTCATCCATGTATTCAAAGACTGAAGAGCCTTCTTCATTGATATCGCTGGCTTCATCTTTAAAAATGAAGAGGACTTCAGTGTTTTGGTACTCGAAAATAGTGATCTCGGAGAAGGAGCTGCAGGGCTTAAAGAATCTCCAAATTCTTGCAGGAGAAGTGAAGCTAGCACCTTATAATTAGAAAGGCCTTCATTGGTTGAAATTTCTTCTTCCGACACGTCTTCCAATTCCACATTCGTAGGGGAACGAGTTCTTTTAGAAGAATCTCTATCCGGGGATCTTGTTTCCCGGGGCGAAATACTCCTGGAAGGAGATAGACTAATAGACCTAGAAGCCTTTTCTAGTCATTCTACTGAATTCTTTCGAGAAGTGGAAGTAGAAACCGTCACTTTCTCAGGAGTTTGACTAGTGTTAGCCTTGGAAGGAGATCTACTCCCAAAAGAAGAATCACTATTGGTTGACATATTGTGTCTGACAGGCGCCTGGCACCTGGTTGGCGCTTGGCGCCTGGATGGCACCACCCACCTAGATGTAGCTTCTTCCAATCTTATTTCTGAGCGTTTCTCGGACGCCTGGCGCCTGGCCGGCTCTTTTTGCTTTGATGGCTCTTCTCGCTCATCTAGCGCCTCATGTTTGAAGGACTCCTCGTTCCTGGCTGGCGCCACACGTCTGTCTGGCGCTTCACGCCTGGCTGGCGCTTCTCGCCTGAATGTCTCGCACTTAGTTAGCGTCTCAGCAACCTTTTTACGGCTGACAGAATCCTCATTTTCGTCTGAAGTAACTCGTCCAGCTGGAGCCTCGCGTCTAGTTGGCGTTTTGCGCCTGACGCCTGGCTGGCGCTTCGCGCTTGGCTGGCGCTTGAGTCCGACTCATCGCAGGTCTATGTAAGACTGACGAGACTGATGAACCATCATCTGATGACGAAACTTCTACCTAGGAATCTCATACAACGGAGTTCTAGATTTCTTCACTGGAAGACGAGAATCCTTTCTTCTGGGAGGATCTCTCGATAGGACTCCGACGATAAAAGCAATTGACTCCTGCATGTTTCTTAAGATTCTCGTAGTCTCAGTATTTGGGTCTAAAGGAGGGGAAGGAGAACGATCTTTCTCATGTTCCCACGACCCCGCAGGAGAACGCAATCGAATTCTTGCTTTCTTACTTTCTGATGGTAAATCCTCAGGAAACTGCTCAGGACTCGAGTTTAATCGAGTTTCTTTCCAGCTCCTCTTCAGGGGACGGGAAAGGTGCGCAGACCTCCATCCTCTCTTGGGAGACGAATTTTCCGAAGACGAGAAACATTCACGGAGAACTCTTTTCCTGTAGTGATCTCTGGCAGTCTGAGGTGTAACAGAATCTGCCGAGGAGACGTCTGACTGGTGGGGATTCTCCACAACCTCCGTACGGCTTTTGACATTCCTTCTCCTCTAGGCTTGGGAGCTTGAAAGAGGTCTCGGCCTGGGAGCGTTGTGGAGCCGATCAGATGCCCCCTCCACTGCACTGGGGACACTCAATTCACTATCCACAGCACTATTGCACTCACTATTCTTACCTTCTATAGCCGCCATTTTAAGCTCCATTTTCTTAAGAGCGGCTTTCAGATTTGCAATTTCTGAAGCAGAGTCCGTAGGATCTGCATTCGGTGAAGGTACTGAAACATTAGAAGGAGCATTCATCATAGAAGAAGAGGGTACAAAATTACTTACCACATCACTAGAAAGAGAGCTAGGCCTGGTTTTGGAAGAAGACTTCCTCAACCGGTCTCTTTCTAACTTCTTCAAGTAAGAAGTTAGAGACTTCCACCCTTCAGCATTCAAACTCTCGCATTCGTGACATGTACGTATTATCGAAAGAACATTCATACTTCCTACACACTTTACATACAGTGTGAGGATCAACCGAAGCTTTCGATATTCTCACCTGACAACCCTCATTCACACACTTTCTCACAACACTTCCAGAATTAGACATCATGAAGAAAAATCAAATCCAATTCCAAACAACGGTCCACAAAAGTGTATGCCAGTACAACAATCCAAATACGTCACCAAAGGTCCAAAACGAAGATCAATTGTAATGCAAAAAACGAAATCCAGCCGGAGAAACCAACAACGATGTTGCTAGTAGCGCCGACAGAGAAAAATCTGATAGAAAACGGGAATGGTTCCTATTCCTGCCACCCAGTGGCAGAGCGGTAGATCACTTGACCTATCGGTAGCGTGTGCGCGAAATTCGAAATCTGTCGGACGACGGAGTCAAATAGCTAAGTATATATCTGACAGGTAAGTTGAATGTATAAAAACTCAAATTACAGTACTTATTCCTGAGAGAGAGAGAGAGAGAGAGAGAGAAGAGAGAGAGAGAGAGAGAGAGAGAGAGAGAGAGAGAATCTTGGGATTCTTTTTTAATCTTGAGATTTTCTATTCAATACTCGGGATTAGTAAGAAAATTACCATAACTTGACTAGCAGCAGCACACATCTGAATGACTCCGCCATTAGCACGCTAAACCACCAACCTTATGAATTGACGCTCTCGGAAAAGGAACTCGCATGATACACGTGAAACATGAGAAAACCACTGTGGAGGAGTGTTGATAAAGAATTTAATTTAAAATTATAAAAACAAAAACTAGAAATTCAAGCCAAGACCGGTAAAAGTAGACGATACTACATATAGTGGCTTTAAACGTGATGATTTTAGAAAATTGTTAGAATTAGCAGCGCGGGACACTGCTTTCATTTTTAATGGACAGGTTTATTTGCAAATAGAGGGTGTAGGTATAGGGAATCCCCTAAGTTGTACATTTGCCAACATTCTTATGCTCAAATTTGAAAGGGAACTGATGGACAATTGCCCTCCATCTTTTAAACCACTTTTTTATCGAAGGTATGTAGATGACACTTGTTTTGTTTAAAGATAGGCATCATAGCAACTCATTTTTACAATATGCTAACTCCAAATATCAAAATATTAAATTTACCAGTGAATTAGAAGAAAATGAACAATTAGCTTTTTTAGACACAATGGTAGTTCGTAAAGATAACTGTTTTAACATAGGAATCTACAGGAAACCTACTTTTACCGGTCTTGGTTTGAATTTCTAGTTTTTGTTTTTATAATTTTAAATTAAATTCTTTATCAACACTCCTCCAAAGGGCTATAAACCTAACATCAAGTTGGAAATTATTCCATGACGAAATAATATTTCTTGAGGGATTTTTCAACAGCAATTGTTACCCATCAGGGTTATTTTTAAAATACATTAAAAATACCATCAATAACTTTTTTCATCCACCTAGTCCAGTCCATTTAGCACAGAAATTTAGATACTATATTAAAATACCTTATATACATGATAGGAAGTTTTTGCCCTCCCTTAAGAAAATTTTAAACGGCCATTATCCAGGAGTTGATACCAGATTCACTTGCATAAATCCTAGAAATATTGGTAGCTTCCTAAAACACAAAGAGAAATTGCCCTCCTTGATGCAATCCGGT
Source organism: Macrobrachium nipponense (assembly GCF_015104395.2). Taxonomy (NCBI): domain Eukaryota; kingdom Metazoa; phylum Arthropoda; class Malacostraca; order Decapoda; family Palaemonidae; genus Macrobrachium; species Macrobrachium nipponense. Next base: position 53,832,813 of record NC_087204.1, on the reverse strand, counting down.
GCAGTGTATTTATTTAATTGCTGCCGATGTAATCAGCAGACCTACATAGGAAGTACGAGCTGGTTGATCAAAGTGAGATGTGATGCTCATAGAGGTGTAAGTTACCGAACGGGCAGCAAATTATCCACCCCTGAACAATCAAATATTAGGAATCATGCCAGAATCTGTAAGGCAGAGATAAATTGTAACAACTTTAAGGTCATTATGACGTCACCATATGAACACCACCACCTCGTTCTTGAAAGTTTGGCAATTAAGAAACTGGTACCTTCACTTAACAACCATACTACCTCAGTACCTTTGTATATAGCACACTTTGTTCTTTGCCTCTTCTTGACTTTTTTCTTTTCCACCGTCCTGACACGGAACAGCGGACTCTGCTTGAGCAAGGTATTTTCCTAATTTTTAATATTTTAATATTTTTATATTTATATATTTATATTTTCTTTTTAATGGTTTTAATCATAATTCTACTTAGAAATATTTTAATTTTTTATGATTTTACATTTCCTTTTCTTGAATATGTTATGTATTGATGTAATACTCATTCTTTGAGATTTTTTATTGGTGATTCTTTCCTCCAGGAAAATCACCAATACGAAAAATGATATTGTTATGATATACAATAAAGTTTCATACATACTTACCTGCAGATATATACATAGCTATCGACTCCGTCGTCCCCGACAGAAATTCGAATTTCGCGGCACACGCTACAGGTAGGTCAGGTGATCTACCGGCCTGCCGCTGGGTGGCAGGACTAGGAACCATTCCGTTTTCTAATCAGATTCTCTCTTCCACCTGTCTCCTGCGGGGAGGCTGGGTGGGTCTTCAATCGTATATATCTGCCAGGTAAGTATGTATGAAAACTTTATTGTATCATAACAATATCATTTTCATACATTCAACTTACCTGTCAGATATATACATAGCTGATTGACACCCTTTGGTGGAGGGCAAGAGACAGCTAACTCCTGACTAGACAGGTAAACAACATGTGTTGTAGGTATTTATAGACCTTGGTTCCTCTGTGTTTCTAGACGAAGGGTCAACTTCCTAGCTATTGCATAGGAGTCTGCTTCGTCTCAAGAGCCTTAGCAAGATAGTGATCTGTGGCCAAGAGTTCTTGTGGGTCTACCGATGGGGTCTTATCCACTTACTCGGTCGAGCCTAATTGGCATTTGTCAATGGGTGCTAATCCGCTTATATGACAACATGCCTATGCCTATGGCATAACTAAGGAGCGCAACACCGATCCCGATCACCTGTTCCTAACATGAGGGTTCGCGCTAAAATTGAAAAAGAGTTATCCCCCAAACTCCTTTTCAAAAACCTCAAAAAAAAAATCACTAAGTTAAAATAAATTCAACTCATTATTAAAGGATCAGTGTCGGCTCCTTATCCCAGCAACGTATCCGCTGATACGTATAAACCAAGAGAGAAGGATCTCCCGTAGGTTAACTTGAAGTCCTTCGTGTAATGAGCAGTCAACACATAGTTGCATCTCTCATATGTTAAAGCTAATATGTCTTCCTGACATATTGTACGAAAAGAACAAGAATTTGCAAAAGCTCGCACTTTCATGAGCTTTTAAAAAATTCTCAGCTGTTTGAAGGTATCATCAAGTCACTTATGAAGTGCTTTAGAGATCACCATTGTTTCAAAGAAGACTAGGACTTTCTTTGAACAGGATCTCATCTGGATGAAGCCTAGCGCCTGGCTTGCGCCTGGCTGGCGCCTCGCGCCTGCTGGCGCGAGGAGTATCCTGTTTGGAATACTCCTGGCGCCTGACAGTCGTAACACTCCTCGAATACTCCTCGCGTCTGGGGGGAAGGCGCATCTCGCTCCAAACTTACTCCCTGGTGCCTGTTAGGAGTATTAAGCTCAGAATACTCTGGCGCTTGGTAGGCACATCGCGCTTCGAATACTCCTGGCGCCTGGTAGGAGTAAAAAGTCTAGAATACTCCTGGTGCCTGGGAGGAGTATCGAGGTCAGAGTACTCAAGGCGCCTGGCAGGAGTATCTCTTCCCAAATACTCCTGACCTATGGAAGGCGCATCTAGTTCTGAATAACTCCTGTGGCTTTGGTAGGAGTATCGCTCATGGAATGCGCCTTTCGAATGGCAAGTATATTGCGCTTAGCGGGCGCTATACTCCTATCAGGAGTTCTCTCTTCTCCAGTTGGCTCTTGTTGCTTGGATGAAGATCTGGGCCTAGAACGATCTACAGTAAAAGTCAGGCTCTTTGCGCCTACTTGGCGCCTGGCTCCTAGTTGGCGCCAGACACTTGGCAGGAGTTACTTCCTTTCCCACGTCTCGCCTGCCTAACGCACCGCTCCCCCCCCCCCAGAGATGGCCGCTTGTGCGACAACTCCCCTGTAGGGTTCGTCGCGCCCGACAGGAGATCGGTATTTGGATCTCTTAATCGGAAGCCTGTCATCCTTTTTACGAGTAGGCTCTTTAGAAAGTACTCCTACCAAAGACGCTAATTGCTCCTGCACATTCATCAAAATTTAGTCAGCTACATCCAGTAGACGATAGGAGATCTAAAAGTCCGAGAGACAAGTCTTCCTCCGAGGAGGATCGTTATTGAATACTTCCGTTGCTAACCGAGTTCTCCTCCTAAATGTTGTTGAGTTTTCTCGTTGCAGAAGCTTCCCTATCCTTGCCCGAAGGAAGGGAAGGAGGCCTGGAAGCTTAAAGGATTCTGAGCTGAAATTGGTAGGACTCCTGATTTCTAGCTCTTGAATGTATCTCTCTGACCCTTTTGGGAAGTTAGTTTGAGCCCTCATCGCGTTCCAAAGACTCTGTCAGTAAACGTTTAAACCTTGTCTTCTCTGTAGATGACAATGTCAATACATTACCCGGACAACGAAACCTCTATCTGAAAGCGTTGATCCAGGAATAAAAGGCTTTAGTTCTTTTGCCAAACATACTATGCTGGCCAGAACCCATTGCCGAGTCTTCATAGAATTTGATTCTAGATTCTAAAGCCCAAAATTTCACTTGTCCTTTTGATCGTTTTAGGACCAAGAGAAAAAACATTTGATTAGGAGCAGTTCCATCTTGTCGGAACACGGAATCTGAGGCCCAAATTAGGATCCCATTCTAAGTCTAAGATCTTTTACTCTATCGTATAGAGGTATTGTATAAGATACCCGAAGATCTTAATTCTCTACTATCTCTAATATTCTTTGTCGAGACAGAGTATATCTTTTTACTGTGTTCATTGATAGCATAAAATACCAAGGTGATTCTTCTCTCTGAAAGGGAAAGAAAACCATTATGTGGTTCACAGAGGTATCGGAAGAGGACAGTTTCCCCTTTCCATCTAGCACGATCTGCAGCAACTCTATGTCTTTAACATATTTAAAGGAATTATCAAGCTTCCCTTGAAAAATCCTCTCATTCATATTTACTTCTGGTTAGACTGCACGCAGACAGACTCAGAGTGGATAGGTTTTTCAGGTCCAATATTTATAATAGATTCCGATAAAATCTCTATTCTCTTAGAAAAACCTTCCGACACATGCTGAAAGAAGAACGTGACCTCTGTGAATCCAACCTTTTTATTGCCAAAATGATGCATTCATCTTCTTCCTTTTGACGCCCATTTATTTTAATATCTGTTAAGAATATATATAACTAGGGGAAAAAAGACTAAACTTTATTCCCCTATTTTAAATTAAAGATGGCGTATCTTGCTTACCTCTCTTGTTCGAGGAAACGGATGCAATCTATAAGAAGCTCGTTCATCTTCTGCCTTGCGAAGAGATCTGTGAATACTTTCCGCAGGGTTCTGACAACTCTTTCCAATAAATGTTAAACATACGTTAACAGTTATTATCGTCGATCAAAAGGTTCTCACGGACATGCAAAATCCTGCATCGAACCTGGTAAGGATCGTTACGTTCCCGTGTCTGTTTCCAAATAGGTTAAATCGTGCTCTGCCGAATTAAAATCATTTATAATACCGTCACATTGTGGTAAACAGCATTCATCTAGGAAACTCTTGTAAGGATAGTAGGAATTCTGTAATTAAACCACGGTGTGTGCATAAGGCTTAACCGTACCGTTATCTTAAGGTGAATTTTCTACTACATTCTTTCCTCGCCGAGGCAGAGAGATCCTTAGCAAAACGAATACGATGTTATTCATGTTTGCCTAAAAATCCCCTCAATTCGTGGATAAGTCCCTGATTGTAGGGGGAATATACGATGAAGCATTCGATCCCTTAGGAGAGAGAGATATAACCAACCGTTCACGACCGAGAACCGGATGGTACTGGATTGGCTCACAATTACAGCCGTCTCGTTCACTGCCTGGCTGCATTCATTCTGAGGTTGCCAGTTACTCCCTTTCAATGAATGGATATAATAAAATTATTCTCGAGTCTAAGAAAGCTCTCAATAATGCAAATTTAAGCCAACAACCTTTGTTAAATACCGAAGCTGAGTAGGTATTGTCGTAACAAAACTTTTAAGCGAAGTCCTTACTAGGAAAATCCTGTAAGGATATAGATAATTCCGTAGCGAACCAGAAAGGCAACAATGGTATGCGTATATGACTTGTCATTCAGTAGTCGTATACAGCAAGCCTTCTACGACATTCTTTCCTTTCTGACCATGCAGAGAAAGAATGGAAATCTTACTCTCTTCGTTCTTTTCGTCAATAATCCCGAATGAGTATTAGTCGAAAGAGATCGCAAATGACAACGAGGATCGAAGAGAATCTCTCCAGCTTTTATTATCTTGGAGATAAGTCCGTATTTTACGCCTTTCTTATCTGGAAGAGCCTCTAATCAATGAATGAGATCTCGTACGAATCTTTTTCAACTTCCAAACGATTGCCCCTCTTTCTGTAAATGGTTGGTTGCATTATTTTTTAGGAGGAGGATGATTTTAATATCCTCTTACTAATACTGAACTAATTCTCACAATTCTGCTCTATCTTCCATTCCTCAAGGAGAAGAATTGAGCAACCGGAGGAGAGCGCTTCCTTTCGAAAGGTGAAGGGCTTTTAGCAGTACCGAGACTCTAACCTGACAAGGGCTACGGCAGCCTGTGCTACATCTTTGAGTCCCTGCCTGGAAAAAGCCGAACTTGCTCTTGCCTTTATTGCATTAAGACGATCCTGGACAAGGGCGACGGCCGCCTGTGCGACAACTCCCGTCCCTATCAGGAGAAGCCTCGAATGTCTTTCCCCTTTCGCCTGGAGGACTCTTTGGCGGTTTGTCAGGCTCTTCTTGTAGGAGAAAGTACCTGGCGCTAAGCAAGAGTATCTTGCCTAGAATACTCCTGGCGCCTGGGAGGAGTATCGCGATCGGAATACTCCTGGCGCCTGGTAGGAGTATCGTGCTCGGAATACTCCTGGCGCCTGGCAGAAGTATCGCTTTCCTAGGAGGAGTATCGTGATCGGAATACTCCTGGCGCCTTGGTAGGAGTATCACGTTCCGATACTCCTGGCGCCTGGGAGGAGTATCGTGCTCGTCGGAATACTCCTGGTGCCTGGCAGGAGTATCGCGTTCCGAATACTCCTGGATCTTAGCAGACGTATCGCGCTTGGAAAGTTTTCTTGTTGGAAAGTTCCGAGCATCTGAAAGGCGATCCTCGCCTGGAAAGTTCTGTACGTCTGGAAGGTTATTTGAATCTGGAATCGTTTCCTTCTGGAAGGTTCCGCTTGTGCGGAAGGTTCTGTGTGCGGAAGGTTCCGATCTCTTGTACATTTGTTCTTGCTTAGAATTCGACAATACTTCCATTTTCGACATAGCCCTCCCTTTCTTCTGAATGAGAAGGACTTCCATTTCCGATGAAGATCCTGGTTCATAGTGCTTCAGGCGCTTTGTGCCTATATTCAGGCCCTTCAGGTGCTTTGCGCCTCGTTTCAGGCGCTTTGCGCCTTGTTTCCGACGCTTTAGGCGCATTGAGCCTCGTTACCGGAGCTTCATGCCATGGAGCTAGAAGCTTAAAAGTTATATATATATGTGTAATCACTAAACGAGATCCATGTAATTCATTCGATCAACAAATCTTCTTTAATATCTAATTCGTTCTTCTCAGAATAGATATCATATACAATGTACCGATGAGGAATTTATTGAAATACTATTTCAAAACCCCCATGGATAGAGCCCCCCCCCGTCCACTGTACGGGGGGACGAACCCGGATAGGGCAATGCCTCTACCGCAACTGTTATCGAATGATGTCTTCCTTTCTCCGTCTCTTCTGAGGTTCCGATAAGCCAGACAGATTATCTTGCATCTTCATTTAATCTACCGCTTGAATGTTTTTCTCCTTATTCGTCAAGACGATAATAATAAGGGGAACACATTGAATTAGGATGCCTTTCCAATGCTATCCCTGGCAGTCTGGGACGTCCTACAGAACTGCCGAGGGGACGCCTGATCGGTGGGGATTCTCTCTGTAACCTCCGTAAGGCTTTCGACATTCCTTCTCCTCTGGGCCTGTGAGCTTGGAAAGAGGTCTAGGCCTGGGAGCGAGACGAGCCGATCAGACGCAACCTCTATTGCAATGGGGAACACTATAATCACTTCTTACCTTATAATAGCTCGTATCTTGAGCTACATTCCTTTATCTTCAAATTGCAAATGAATTTGTAGTTTCTGTGAAGTAAGAAGGTGATGAGGAAACTACAATCTAGTACTGTTAATATTCTAACTGCTCATCAGAACGAGAGCTATTAAAGCTTCTAAAAAAAAAAACATATCTAGTTCTATGTTTTTCGACTTCCTCCAATAGGAAGTTACCTTATTTTCCTCAATCAAATTCTAACATTTATTACACTTATCAATGAATAAATATTTATATTTCCCTTTCTTGCAAACTATGTAATTGTCTACCGAAAACTTCGGTAGTTACACATCCTCTATTCTTCGAAAACTTCGAAGTTAATTCATTAAAAGTTATTAAAAAGTTATTAAAAGCGTATGCCGAACCACCGATCCAGTACTTCCCTGTAAAAGTTGGCCCAGAAGATCGATGGCGATGAAACACGAAAATCAAATCAGGAGGGAAAGTAAACATATGTTTACATTCCCAGCGACAGAGAGAATCTGATTAGAAAACGGGAATGGTTCCTAGTCCTGCCACCCAGCGGCAGGCCGGTAGATCACCTGACCTACCTGTAGTGTGCCGCGAAATTCGAATTTCTGTCGGGGACGATGGAGTCGATAGCTATGTATATATCTGACAGGTAAGTTGAATGTATGAAAACGACATCTTTGTACTAACACAGAGTGATATATGGAACTCAGTCTTAATCTTCACTTCCTCACTATGGACCACATACAACTACTATCCGACTTACAACCTGCTCGACTTACGACCACTCGTACTACAACCTTACTTCAGACAGTTGACCATTGAGTTACTTGGCACTGCGCCATCTCATGAGAACTCTCATCACTCAGGCATGAGAACTCTTATCACTCAGGCAGCATCAGTTTGAGTTACCCTGCCCTATCTGCAGCTCATTTGGTATTAACTGTACTGTACACTGAATTGCAAACCAATTTACGTAAGAATCGACTTCTGACATGCATGCAAGAACCTAACCCCATTGTAACTCAATGCCTGATTGTACGTAATATATACTATTACATAAATGATTAAAATGTATTAGTAGAAGTACATTATGGTAAAAAGATTGAAATAATGATTGTACATTACATTACAGTACTAAGTAGGCACTTATATAGCAAAGGTTTGATAGTATACCCTATCCAGTATGTTGGCCACTTTCTAAGGTTCGACTTACATCCATTCTGACTTACAACCAGTGGGTCGGAACCAAACTTGGTTGTAAGTAGGATAGTACTTGTATACAGGTATCTGATTTCATTCTGTTCCGACATTGCTGCCTATAATAGCGTGACTCATTCCAACAGACTTTTACGCAAGTTAAATATCCTAATAGGCAATAGCACATGGAATAATCTTGAGCAACAAGACAAAGTTTTAAACTTATCCAACAACCCCCTTACTGTAAATCAACATTTTAGTTTTAAATTTAGGCTTATCCTTTGCCCTTATGCCAGACCGCAAAAAACAACCTAAACTTCATA
>NC_087204.1:53816108-53824231 GCF_015104395.2 Macrobrachium nipponense | reverse complement strand
TCGGACTAATCTTTCCTGGGAAGGAAAAGCCCGAAAACCCCGAGAATCCATCCAAATCCCCAAATAGACTAAGTCCTGACTGGGGATCATCTGCGATTTCTCGAGGTTGACGAGCAATCCTAGAGATTTCGTCAAATCTAGTGTTGTCTGTAGATCCTCCAAACACTGTTCCTCAGACTTGGCTCGTATCAACCAATCGTCGAGATAAAGGGAGATGTTTACGCCTTCCAGATGTAGCCATCTGGCTACATTCCTCATCAGGTACGTAAATACCTGAGGAGCCGTGGAGAGAGGCCGAAGCACAAGGCCCTGAACTGGTAGATCTTTCCTTGCGTCACAAATCTGAGATACTTCCTCGACGATGGGTGAATAGGAACATGAAAGTAAGCATCCTGAAGGTCCAGAGAGACCATCCAGTCTCCCGGACGCAGGGCTGACAGCAATGAGGCAGACGTCTCCATGGAGAATTTCTTCTTCTCCACGTATCGGTTCAGGATGCTCACATCTAGGACAGGTCTCCATCCTCCCGACGCTTTCAGTACTAAGAAGAGGCGGTTGTAAAACCCCGGGGAGTATGGATCCTGAACCTCTTCTATTGCTTCCTTGTCCCTCATCGTTGTAACCATCTGAAGAAGTGTCTCTCTCAGAACAGGGTCCTTGTACTTCGCCGACAATTCCTTCGGAGATGTTGACAAAGGTGGTCTGTCTAGAAAGGGTATGATGTATCCCTTTTCCAGAACAGACAAAGTCCAAGGGTCGGCTTGCCTTGAGGCCAGGCTCCTACAAACTTTAGGAGTCTGGCACCTACAGATGTTTGGAGGACTTCGTTGCTACTTTGACTTCTTAAAAGGTCGGAAGGAGGACCTTCCTCGCTTATCGGAAGTCTTTCTTTTCATTGGAGGTCGAGAGGAGGTGCCTCCACGAAAGGGCACAATAGGCGTACGAGTCACCTTCTTTGTAATAGGTGCAGCTGGTCTCGTCTTTTTGGTGGATTGAACCAAAAGATCCTGCGTTGCCTTCTCAGAAAGTGATCGTGAGATGTCCTTCACCAACTGAGAAGGGAACAGATGATCTGACAACGGAGAATACAAGAGGGCTGACCTCTGGGAAGGAGAAACAGCTTTTGTCAGGAAAGATCCGAACAGGGATCTCTTCTTTACAATTCTTGACCCAAAGAGAGATGTCAGCTCTCCTGAACCATCCTGTACTGCCTATCCATGCAGGATAAGATACTATGCAAAACACTTCTGGCTCTAAAAATCTGGATCCTTTGTCTTTTTAGCCAACACCCCAAGGGACCAATCCAGGAAATTGAAAACTTCCAATACATGGAAAAGTCCCTTAAGGTGCTGATCCAACTCGGATATGCTCCAATATGCTTTCGCCGAGCTAAGAGAATGCCTTCTAGAAGCCTCAACTAAGCTTGAGAAATCAGCTTCTGCAGACGAAGGGAGCATAAGCCCCATAGCTTCCTCCGTTCTGTACCAAATCCCTCTCCTACCTCCTAATTTGCAGGGGGGAGAGCAATAAACTGTCTTCAAAGCCTCTTTCTTAGAGTTCATCCATGTATTCAAAGACTGAAGAGCCTTCTTCATTGATATCACTGGCTTCATCTTTAAAAATGAAGAGGACTTCGGTGTTTTGGTACTCGAAAATAGTGATCTCGGAGAAGGAGAAGCTGCAGGGCTTAAAGAATCTCCAAATTCTTGCAGGAGAAGTGAAGCTAGCACCTTATAATTAGAAAGGCCTTCATTGGTTGAAATTTCTTCTTCCGACACGTCTTCCAATTCCACATTCGTAGGGGAACGAGTTCTTTTAGAAGAATCTCTATCCGGGGATCTTGTTTCCCGTGGCGAAATACTCCTGGAAGGAGACAGACTAATAGACCTAGAAGCCTTTTCTAGTCATTCTACTGAATTCTTTCGAGAAGTGGAAGTAGAAACCGTCACTTTCTCAGGAGTTTGACTAGTGTTAGCCTTGGAAGGAGATCTACTCCCAAAAGAAGAATCACTATTGGTTGACATATTGTGACTGACAGGCGCCTGGCACCTGGTTGGTGCTTGGCGCCTGATGGTGCCACCCGCCTAGATGTAGCTTCTTCCAATCCTATTTCTGAGCGTTTCTCGGACGACTGGCGCCTGGCGGCTCTTTTTGCTTTGATGGCTCTTCTCGCTCATCTAGCGCCTCATGTCTGAAGGACTCCTCGTTCCTGGCTGGCGTCACACATCTGTCTGGCGCTTCTCGCCTGAATGTCTCGCGCTTAGTTAGCGTCTCGGCAACCTTTTTACGGCTGACAGAATCCTCATTTTCGTCTGAAGTAACTCGTCTAGCTGGAGCCTCGCGTCTAGTTGGCGTTTTGCGCCTGGCGCCTGGCTGGCGCTTCACGCCTGGTTGGCTCTTGAGTCCGACTCATCGCAGGTCTATGTAAGACTGACGAGACTGACGAACCATCATCTGATGACGAAACTTCTATCCTAGGAATCTCGTACAACGGAGTTCTAGATTTCTTCACTGGAAGACGAGAATCCTTTCTTCTGGGAGGATCTCTCAATAGGACTTCGACGATAAAAGCAATCGACTCCTGCATGTTTCTTAAAATTCTCGTAGTCTCAGAATTTGGGTCTAAAGGAGGGGAAGGAGAACGATCTTTCTCATGTTCCCACCACCCCGCAGGAGAACGCAATCGACTTCTTGCTTTCTTACTTTCTGATGGTAAATCCTCAGGAAACTGCTCAGGACTCGAGTTTAATCGAGTTTCTTTCCAGCTCCTCTTCAGGGGACGGGAAAGGTGTGCAGACCTCCATCCTCTCTTGGGAGATGAATTTTCCGAAGACGAGAAACATTCACGGAGAACGCTTTTCCTGTAGTGATCTCTGGCAGTCTGAGGTGTAACAGAATCTGCCGAGGAGACGTCTGAATGGTGGGGATTCTCCACAACCTCCGTACGGCTTTTGACATTCCTTCTCCTCTGGGCTTGGGAGCTTGAAAGAGGTCTCGGCCTGGGAGCGTTGTGGAGCCGATCAGACGCCCCCTCCACTGTACTGGGGACACTCAATTCACTATCCACAGCACTATTGCACTCACTATTCTTACCTTCTATAGCCGCCATTTTAAGCTCCATTTTCTTAAGAGCGGCTTTCAGATTTGCAATTTCTGAAGCAGAGTCCGTAGGATCTGCATTCGGTGAAGGTACTGAAACATTAGAAGGAGTATTCATCATAGAAGAAGAGGGTACAAAATTACTTACCACATCACTAGAAAGGCCTGGTTTTGGAAGAAGACTTCCTCAACCGGTCTCTTTCTAACTTCTTCAAGTAAGAAGTTAGAGACTTCCACCCTTCAGCACTCAAACTCTCGCATTCGTGACATGTACGTATTATCGAAAGAACATTCATACTTCCTACACACTTTACATACAGTGTGAGGATCAACCGAAGCTTTCGATATTCTCACCTGACAACCCTCATTCACACACTTTCTCACAACACTTCCAGAATTAGACATCATGAAGAAAAATCCAATCCAATTCCAAACAACGGTCCACAAAAGCGTATGCCAGTACAACAATCCAAATACGTCACCAAAGGTCCAAAACGAAGATCAATTGTAATGCAAAAAAAAACGAATCCAGACGGAGAAATCCAACAACGATGTTGCTAGTAGCGCCGACAGAAAAAATCTGATAGAAAACGGGAATGGTTCCTATTCCTGCCACCCAGCAGCAGAGCGGTAGATCACTTGACCTATCGGTAGCGTGTGCGCGAAATTCGAAATTCTGTCGGACGACGGAGTCAAATAGCTAAGTATATATCTGACAGGTAAGTTGAATGTATAAAAACTCAAATTACAGTATTTATTCCGAGTGAGATTTTTGGAGAGAGAGAAGAGAGGAGAGAGAGACCGTGAGAGGGAGAGACGAGAGAGAGATGAGAGAGAGAGAGAGGAGATTCTTTTTATAACTTGAGATTTTCTATTTCATTTTTACTCGGGATTAGTAAGAAAAATTACCATAACTTGACTAGCAGCAGCACACATCTGAATGACTCCGCCATTAGCACGCTAAACCACCAACCTTATGAATTGACGCTCTCGGAAAAGGAACTCGCATGATACACGTGAAACATGAGAAAACCACTGTGAAGGAGTGTTGATAAAGAATTTAATCTAAAATTATAAAAACAAAAACTAGAAATTCAAGCCAAGACCGGTAAAAGTAGACGATACTACATATAGTGGTCTTTAAACGTGATGATTTTTAGAAAATTGTTAGAATTAGCAGTGCGGGACACTGCTTTTCATTTTTAATGGACAGGTTTATTTGCAAATAGAGGGTGTAGGTATGGGGAATCCCCTAAGTTGTACATTCGCCAATATTCTTATGCTCAAATTTGAAAGGGAACTGCTGGACAATTGCCCTCCATCTTTTAAACCACTTTTTTATCGAAGGTATGTTAGATGACACTTGTTTTGTTTAAAGATAGGCATCATAGCAACTCATTTTTACAATATGCTAACTCCAAATATCAAAATATTAAATTTACCAGTGAATTAGAAGAAAATGGACAATTAGCTTTTTTAGACACAAGGGTATTCGGTACGTAAAGATAACTGTTTTAACATAGGAATCTACAGGAAACCTACTTTACTGGTCTTGGTTTGAATTTCTAGTTTTTGTTTTTATATTTTAAATTAAAATTCTTTATCAACACTCCTCCAAAGGGCTATAAACCTAACATCAAGTTGGAAATTATTCCATGACGAAATAATATTTCTTGAGGGATTTTTCAACAGCAATTGTTACCCATCAGGGTTATTTTTAAAATACGTCAAAAATACCATCAATAACTTTTTTCATCTACCTAGTCCAGTCCATTTAGCACAGAAATTTAGATACTATATTCAAAATACCTTATATACATGATAGGAAGTTTTTTTGCCCTCCTTAAGAAAATTTTAAACGGACATATCCAGGAGTTGATACCAGATTCACTTGCATAAATCCTAGAAATATTGGTAGCTTCCTAAAACACAAAGAGAAATTGCCCTCCTTGATGCAATCCGGTGCAGTGTATTTATTTAATTGCTGCCGATGTAATCAGCAGACCTACATAGGAAGTACGAGCTGGTTGCTCAAAGTGAGATGTGATGCTCATAGAGGTGTAAGTTACCGAACGGGCAGCAAATTATCCACCCCTGAACAATCAAATATTAGGAATCATGCCAGAATCTGTAAGGCAGAGATAAATTGTAACAACTTTAAGGTAATTATGACGTCACCATATGAACACCACCACCTCGTTCTTGAAAGTTTGGCAATTAAGAAACTGGTACCTCCACTTAACAACCATACTACCTCAGTACCTTTGTATATAGCACAAAGCCACGTCACTTTGTTCTTTGCCTCTTCTTGACTTTTTTCCACCGTCCTGACACGGAACAGCGGGACTCTGCTTGAGCAAGGTATTTTCCTAATTTTTAATATTTTTATATTTTTATATTTATATATTTATATATTCTTTTTAATGTTTTTAATCGTAATTCTACTTAAAAATATTTTCATTTTTATGATTTTACATTTCCTTTTCTTGAATATGTTATGTATTGATGTAATACTCATTCTTTGAGATTTTTTATTGGTGATTCTTTCCTCCAGGAAAATCACCAATACGAAAAACTACATCTTTGTACTACGCAGAGTGATATATGGAACTCAGTCTAATCTTCACCTCCTCACTATGGACCACATACAACTACTATCCGACTTACAACCTGCTCGACTTACGACCACTCGTACTTACAACCTTACTTCAGACAGTTGACCATTGAGTTACTTGGCACTGCGCCATCTCATGAGAACTCTCATCACTCAGGCAGCATCAGTTTGAGTTACCCTGCCCTATCTGCAGCATCATTTGGTATTAACTGTACTGTACACTGAATTGCAAACCAATTTACGTAAGAATCGACTTCTGACATGCATGCAAGAACCTAACCCCATTGTAACTCAATGCCTGATTGTACGTAATATATACTATTACATAAATGATTAAAATGTATTAGTAGAAGTACATTATGGTAAAAAGATTGAAATAATGATTGTACATTACATTACAGTACTAAGTAGGCACTTATATAGCAAAGGTTTGATAGTACCCTACCCAGTATGTTGGTTTTCCACTTACTAAGGTTCGACTTACATCCATTCTGACTTACAACCAGTGGGTCGGAACCAAACTTGGTTGTAAGTAGGATAGTACTTGTATACAGGTATTTGATTTCATTCTGTTCCGACATTGCTGCCTATTCGACTCATTCCAACAGACTTTTACGCAAGTTAAATATCCTAATAGGCAATAGCACATGGAATAATCTTGAGCAACAAGACAAAGTTTTAAACTTATCCAACAACCCCCTTACTGTAAATCAACATTTAGTTTTAAATTTAGGCTTATCCTTTGCCCTTATGCCAGACCGCAAAAACAACCTAAACTTCATAGTGGCTTTTGATAAATTCATATCTGACAAAAACTACAGCCGTGAAGAGATATGTTTAAAAGGAGTGTTACTAAATGCTTTAAATGACCTACATAAGAAATATCCTGTCCCCGCAGATTCATGATAGCCATCCACTCGCTAAAAAAAGTTAGATGTTATAATAAGTAGATCCGACAAAGACGGCAAAATCGTAATAATGGACAAAGACTTCTACCTCAACAAAATCAACCAGCTCCTTAGTGACACAAACACTTACGAAAAACTGACGAAAAATCCCCTCCAAAACGTTCCCACAGAATTTTTTCGGAAAGTAAGATTAATTGGCAAAGACAAAAAGAGTATTGAACTATTAAGAGAAATTTAAAGTAATTAATCCTAAATTACCTTACTTTTATGGCCTTCCCAAGACTCACAAGACAATCTTCCATTCAGACCCATCGTTTTCATGTGCCGGAGCTCTCAATGACAAAATTTCTAAATAGTTAGCTGGCCTGCTTTCCCCTTTTTTAGGCACTTTTTCTCCCAGTCACATTAAACATTCGGAAGATTTTTATCACAAATTCAGAGAAGCACATATACCACTTCACAACAAAAATTTTAAGCCTTGACGTTGACTCCCTATTCACAAAAGTCCCCCTATTCAGATCATTTCCCATTGGCGCTTGACAAAATAATAAAGTTAGTTTATTTAATTATGTGCATCTAATAACGTATTTTCATTCGGGGAATCATTCTACAAGCAAAAATTTGGGTGTAGTATGGGTAGTCCTTAAAGTCCTGTTTTAGCCAATCTGTACATGGAATACTTTAAAACCACAGTAATAAATGCAATAAAACCCAAAAACATGCTGTGGATGAGACATGTGGATGATATCCTAACATTTTGGGATAATAGGTGGGGCAGTTTTAATGAATTCCTCTCAAAATTAAATGCATTAGTAGCCCAGCATCTAATTTAAAGTTGAATGGGAAACAGACAACAAAATTCCTTTTCTTGATGTTTTAATAATCAGAGACACGACAGAATACAAATTTACCATATACAGAAAACCAACGTTCTCACTTTCATACATTCACTACTTTAGCTATCATGACATTACGAATTTGTTCCCCAGAATTCCTGGAAAAAGAATTTGAACTAATTCGCAAGCAACTTTCGTCTTTAAAGTATCCTGACCATATAATTGAGAAAGCAATTCACAAAGCAAACGTAATTTTCTACCGACCCCCTAAAGACAAGACCAGAGATACATCCAACAATAAAATAAAAATTCCTCACCTGGACACGATTAAGAGAATAACCCACACCCTCGGAAAATCTAACCCTTTTGCATTTACTACTTACCAAAACACCTTAACCAAATCCCTGATTAACGTCTAACAAAAGACATCTCCCAAGGACACTGGGGTATACAAAATCCCATGCCAGGACTATGACCAATCTTACATCGGATTTACAGGTAATTCACTTCCCCAGAGATAAATACAACATAAACAGTCAGTTAGGTATGGACAACAGAACTTGGCTATTTTCAACCATATAAATGAACATAACCATATAATAAACTGGAATTTGTCACATGTAATTCATAGCAGCAACTGCCGGTAAAAGTGTCAAATGATGGAAT
>NC_087204.1:53748608-53811108 GCF_015104395.2 Macrobrachium nipponense | reverse complement strand
CGAGCACCAAGAGGAGCTTACGACGGATGACCTGAAGGAGTTGGAGGCCATGCAACATAACATCGTTCAAGAGTTCTCTAGCAGCGGCGAGGAAGAGGAGGAGGACCCTATGACAACGGCAGAAATTAAGGATGTCCTAGCCGCTTTTCATAAAGTGCAATCGTTCATAGAAAAAAGACGCCCCGATAAGGCTCACACAGGTCGTATGCTTGCGCAGTTCGATGACGTATGCCTGAGTCGTTTCAGGAACATTGTGAAAAGTAGGCAGAAGCAATCTTCCTTGGATTGTTATGTTTTAAAGAGGCCTTTAGCATTTGCAGGAGTAAGCAAAAAGGAAGAACCAAGTGATAAAAAACAGAAAGTTGAAAGCAAAAAGGAAGAACCAAGTGATGAAAAACAGAAAGTTGAAAGCAAAAAGGAAGAACCAAGTGATAAACAGATGTTGAAAGTGGTGATAAAAAAAAAAAAAAAAAAAAAAAAAAAAAAAAAAAAAAAAATTAATTTTAGTTTTTTTTAAAGTTAAGTGTTACAGTTTTGTTAATGTGTTTCGTAAATTTTAGTTTATGTATGTTTTCCTTACATTTTTTTATGTGTTTTCGTAAAGTTAAGTGTACGTACGTACGTACGTATCTGCCGTTTGTCCTCCTCCTCCTCTGCTGCCACTTTCGGACATGGCCTCACTCGAAAGGTAAGCTTCCACATTTTACGTACAGTATTTCTTGTATACCATGTACACTAATACACTTTATTTACAGGTTATTTTGCATTTTGTTATTAATTTAGGTATTGAATGGTCCAAATTGTTGTAGTATTTCATTGTTTATAGGTCAATTTAGCTTTATTATGAAATTTACTGGGGTGTTTTTGGAGGGCTTGGAACGGATTAGCCATTTTACATGTAAAATGTGGTCCAAGATACGAAAACCTCATGATACGAAGGGCGCCTCGGAAAGGATTAATTTCGTATCTCGAGGTACTACTGTACCTAGGAACTCAATCCCTAGACTATAACATGAGAGGTTACCAAATGGTGATTCTCAAGTTCATTATTTTTATTCATCACCTTCAGAATAATAATAAAAGACACTCTGCTCGCCTCAAAGGCCTAGAGAGGTACATAGCTCTGTTACGTCCTCCAGCCTCTACACCACCTGAAAAATGTCAGTCAAGACTTTAATACTCTCATTTCACTGCGTGACATACAATAATGAATGATAATAAATGATGATCAACCTCAAAAAAGAAACTAAATACACAGTCTGTGCTTCCCTGGAGAATGGTTAACCCAGCGGTTTCCTCTTCAAAAGGCTTAAGCGATTGAGGGGTTTGCATATACTGTAATTATATGGCAAACATAAATCACTAAAAAATATACCAACAAAAAGAAGACAAAAGAAAGCAAACAGCAGCTGGGGTGAGAAGCGCAGACACATCTTCATATGACAGCAGCCAAAAGCAAAATGGAGGGCAGACTAACAAGTGGGTGTGGCTTCCCCCCCTACCGCTGGTAGGACACGACCTTGTTTGAAAGTTAACAGCCATTCCAACTTGCATTCACAAACAAAATCCTATGTAAAGAACAAAAGTTTGTATTTGTGTAGGAAAAATGGTAGCTATTTGTTCAAAATAATGACAGCTTATTAATTTCACTATTCTTTTGTGTAAACTCTAGTGGTTCTTTTTTAAAACTTCACTCCCTTTACTTACCACTGAAGTGTAGATACTATACTAGATAATATGGAATAATAGTATGAATACTCTATTCTAATCATGGTCTTGACTTGGACATTTTGTCAGTGTGAGTGCAGCATTCAAAAATGCACAGCATATATTTCTCTGTATAAGACAAAATTTAAAACTTAAAATTCACCCCTAAAAATTGGGGGTTGTCTTATACTACAATTCTAAAAATCAAATCTTGAATCCTGAGATGTGTATTGGTAGGATGGCCTCAGCTTTGGTGCGATAACCACCAACATACATGAAGATTCACATTATGAAATAAACCATTAGTAAAGGTAATACCACCATTTTTACCTTATATATTACTGCCATATCTTCATAACAAATAAGCTATTTCATGAAAAATTCTATATCAATGAAACCAACTTTTATCTATGCAATCCCAGCTGAGATAATGTAAACATTGAGTTACGGTTGTGCTCACAGTAACCTTTATCTTTCAGTAACCTTTCAGAAATATCAATGATAGTGTAATTACAGTAGTACGTATTAACATATTCATTTTTCATTAAAAGTTTCTCAAACACATCACAAGATTCATCACATTTGCCAACATCATAGGGATTCCAGTCTGGTTCTGGCAAGTCGATGTAGTGAGTTGAAAGTGAGACTCAAAAGTTATCTGATTTTTTTTTTTTTTTTGTTTAAAAAATTTGGTTTTGTTGTACTTGATGTGTCAGTATTTCATTCCACTGCTAACTGTCAATTGGTTCTTCCCCACAGGTGTAGAAGCTTGCCATTCAGGTGAGCTTCCCATTCAAGAGCTGTAAACCTTAAACTTGGACACTGAATATTTTGTGTAAAAATTGATATGACATTAACCAGAGTCATTTAATTTTAAATGTTCTGGATGAAAGTCCTTTGTTTAATAAAGAACTATTTTTATACAGAAGGAGTTCCCTTGCCTAATAATACTCTCCTTGATTTAAAATGATCCTTGTTATAAAGAACTATTTTTATACAGAAGGAGTTCCCTTGCCTAATAATACTCTCCTTGATTTAAAATGATATTTTCATAATAAAATAAATTTTTGAACATACTTACCTGGTAGTTATATATATATAGCTGATGTCAGAGACATTAGCTACATATATAGCTACCATGTAAGTTAGATGTTTAAAAATAAGTCCTTTTTTGTTTTTTGTTTTTTAGAGAAAATAAATTACTTTTCCACTCAGGTTTCATGGCAACACATAATAACAGACCATATTTTACCAAAACTAACCCAGAATATTGGGACTCTTCAAGCTGGTGCCTCGAAAACTGAAAACCGTGACAAGTATGCTGTGACCAGAAGAACCTGTAGGAACTAGGCAACAGTACTATACGGCATCTTGTTACTTCATTGACTTTGGCTTCGTCAACGTGTGTGCCCCAGAATTCCAGGTTTTCCGTGTTCTCGTGTTTTGGCTTCGGCAGCGACTGACCCCCACATCACATGCAGTAGGTGCAGTTCTAATTTTTGTACTATAACAAATCCTTGCACGGAATGCCGGGCATGGCCTAAAGAGCAGCAGAAGTCTTTTTTTAGCAAGAGAGAACATCAGAGGGTTTCGACTCTTCCTTCATGGGAAGGTTTTTCGCCTCTTCCCAATGCTTCGTCTCCTGCAGTATTCAACCCCCATAGTAGCGTTGTTCCTGTGTCTCCTTCCTTTTCTTCCACTGATTCGTCGCTGGAAGTATCGGGAGGCCACCAGGCTGATGTTTGTAATGTCGCCCCTTCTTCTTCGGGAATTAATTTGATTCCTGGGAATAGGGAGGCTTTTTCATCATCCTCATCTCTTCCAGAGTCGGTGGCGTCCAAGATGGCAGCGATTGGAAGACGCTCGGGCTAGGGGGTACCCCGTCTTTGGAGGGGTTGCTTGCGCACTATTTGGAGGCTCGCTACCCCGCCCCCCTCCTCAGGCTGGCCAGGCCATCACCCCTCCTCCCGGCCTCGTCTTCGTGGGTACCCAAGGTCAGCCATCTTGTATTGCTCCGCCAGTGACTGTTGCCGCTTCTTCGAGTTGGAGGGAAGCTGTGGCGTCAGCCCCGTTGATGATATCACGGGATCCATCGTTGTGTATTCCTTCGCCAGTGGCATCTGATTCCCCTTCACACCGAGGGGAAGCTGTGACGTCATCACCTCTCGTGATGTCACTCCCAGTCATCATCCGAGCACTGCCTCTCTCAGTCGTGACATCATCTCTGCCACCAAGTTCGCTACATCTCCCTTCCATGTCATCGGAGCCGTCTCTTGCAGATCAGTCTGAGTTTATATGCCAGGCAGTGCTTTTGAGGTTGGACTCTGTTTTGGATGTTACTTGGCTGCCTTGTCGGTTGGGAGGATTGGAAGGAAACGCGTTGCTTCGTCCCCGCCTCCTGAGAAGAGATCGCTTAAGGAACCAGTACTGTCTTCTTCTCCCTCTTCCCCCTATACGCCACATCAGCTTATCAAGTGTAGAAAGGCTAAGGACTTTGCTCTTTCTTCGCCTACGAGGGAGGAACTATGTGGGCGTGTTCTTGAGTGTTGGTGTTTCAGAAAGTGTTAGTGTATCTCCCCTAGTGTAATCTGCAGCAGCTGCTTCGTCCTCTGCATCGAATCGAGGGCGTGTTGCAACCTCCCCCGTCCGTGCACGTCTCGAGTGTGTTGCAACCTCCCCCGTCAATGCACATTGCGAGCGTGTTGCAACCTCCCCTGTCCTTGCACATGTTGCAAAGGCTCCTTCTTCTCCAAGGCCTATTTGTCGCTGTAAGGATCTAAAGACGCCTGTCAATAGGTCGAAGGTGGTGAGCGCGAAGTTGCTGCAGCAGGAGTGTTTGCCTGCCCCTCTCACTGATGCTTTTAAGAGTTCGATTCTTAAGGATTCTCCTTCGATCTCGAGTGTTCAGGATTCCTCTCCAACTCACGTTCATAAGTCTGCCACGGCCGCGACCATTCACGGACATGTTAATAAATCATCTGTTGGATGAGAACATAGTGATGTTCCTAGTGTTTTAGTGGGTTCGTCTCAGGAGCCAACGCATGAACACAGACCAGACAGGTTAGTTGGTGTTTTGGACTGTTTGGCTGCTGATCCTACCATTAATTTTAATGAAGAAGGTGCCTTATAGGAGCCTACACATCATTCTCTTCGTCAGTCTCCATTGCCAGAGCAGGAGGAGGGAGACACGCAAGAGTTTTTGTCCTCCTTTTCGGAAGTTGTTGATCTCATTCGTGGGTTCAACAATTACGAAAGTAGGTCTCAGGCTCGGTCGTCTTCACTCTTTCTTGCTTGGAAGCCTTGGTGGAAGCTACACAGGATCCCAAATCATCTCTCCAGCTTCATTTGTTGGGGCACGTCCAGTCGGTCTTACATAAGGTTAACGCCTCTGTTTCGGACCGGGATGGTTCGCTTCGCTCTAAGGGCTCTGCCAAGCTACTACGCCTGCCTCTCACAGGGCATAGGAGGTACTATGCCACGAACTCTACTTTTTGATGTCGCGCCATCTTAACCCAGATGTCATTCTCCCGAAGCCGGGATTGACTTTGGAGCAGGTGAGGTCGGTGGCTCCGTCTGTGTCTCTGCAGGATGCATCACATCAGAATCTACAGCAGCCTCCATGTTGCACATGGTTTCTTGGCTGGACTTTTGGTCTGTGGTCATTGCCAAGATAGCTTCTGACAGGTCCCCAGAAGGGTTGGTGAGTGCATCCTCTCTTGTCAATCTGTTGCAGTCCGGAGGCAAGGCGTTTTTGTATATGGCTCACCTCAGTGTTGATTTATGGGTTAACCTTCTGCTAATCAGAAAGTGATAGGCCAACATCGGGCTGACACCAAAGACAGACTGGTGCACCAGGCCAAGTCTAAGTCAGAGTCTCGTCCTCAGAGACGTCCGGCTCCTCCTCCTCCCCCTGTCCAGCAGTAGTCAAGAAGAGCGTCCCCTGGTAGGCCGTCGAGGAATTCAAGTTCAGCAGGGCTTTCCCATTTGACTCAGCCTAGGTCAGAGGATCAACATCCCTTTCGCTCTCGTTCCTTTAGGCCAAGAAGGGGCCCAAAGGGCAGAGGTAAAGGGGGCCGTCGGTAGGTTAGGCGCGCTCTCCCTCTCCTATGCCATGTAGGGGGGTGCCTAGCGGGCCATTGGGCCAAGTGGCTGAGTTATGGGGCAGAGAAGTGGGTGGTAGATGTCCTTCAGGTGGGGTACCTACTGCCATTCGATTTCTCTCCTCCTCTGTTGGACAAACCACAACTCAAGAAGGCATATCCTCCAGATTCTCTGAAGTTCTTGGCTCTTCCGGAGGAGGTGCAGAAGATGCTGGCTGGACAAGGATGCGATAGAGGAAGTGATGCATCCGTCTCCAGGGTTTTACAGTCACATCTTCTTGGTGCTCAAGGCGTCCGGAGGATCGAGACCTGTGATCGACTTATCCACCTTGAATCACTTCATCAGGAAAACAGTTCATGATGGAGACCCTGCGTTCAGTGTTGGCAGCCATGAGGGAAGGCGACTTCATGCTGTCGATAGACTTAAGGGACGCATACTTCCAAATCCCTGTTCATCCGACGTCCAGGAAGTTCCTTCGCTTCTCTCTTGAGGACAAGGTCTTTGAGTTCAAAGTCCTATGCTTCGGGCTGACAACAGCCCCTTAAGTGTTCACAAGGGTCTTCTCTCTCGTGTCAAGTTGGGCCCATGCTCAGGGGATCCGTTTGCTAAGGTACCTCGACGATTAGTTGGTCTTGGCAGTTTCCAAGAGAAGCTGCTGCAGGACAGGGATCATCTACTTCGGTTCTGTCTGGAACTGGGCACCATAGTCAACCAAGAAAAGTCGAACCTCGTACCCAGTCAAAGGATTCTCTACCTGGGCATGGTATCGATTCGACAGTGGCAAAAGTTTTCCTGTCGGATCAGAGATTGGAAAAATTGCGGGTGGTGGCATGCAATTCCTGTTGGAACCACTTCAGTCAGCTCATCAGTGGCAGGTTCTTCTGGGAGTGTTGTCATCCCTGGTGAAGCTGGTTCCTCATGGGTGTCTTCTTCTTCGGTCTCTGCAATGGAGACGGGGAGGAATCTGGTCTCCGGCGGGGGATTCACCCCTATTAATGGTTCCTCTGTCTCTGGAATTGAGAGAAGACCTTCGTTGGTGCTTGGACGACCAGAATCTTTTGAAGGGTGTCACTCTGCGTTCTCTTCCACCGGACTTCCTTCTGTTCTCAGACGCCTCCCTCACAGGTTGGGCGGCCTCATCGCTTCAGGCGTTTGGAGGACAAGCAGCAACTTACCAACGTCTTGGAGTTAAAGGCAGCCTTCCTGGGTCTGAAGGAGTTTTGGGAGAAGGTAGGTCATTCTGTCGTTCTCATGTTGGACAACACCATGGTGGTAGCCTATGTGAACAAACAGGGAGGCCTGGTTTCTTGTCAACTTCACGCCTTGACCGTCGAAGTTCACCAGTGGGCGGTCAGCAATTAGGTAGAGCTCTCAGCCAGGTATATCGCAGCAAACAGAATGTGGTCGCAGACAAACTCAGTTGTCGGGATCAGATCCTAGGCACAGAGTGGTCCTTTCATCAAGTGGTAGCAGACAAGCCTTTCCAGGTTTTGGGTAGACCCATGAAGTGAGTCGCAAAAAGGTCCAACAACAGGAAGCTGAAGATATTCTGTTCTGTTGGATCAAGGTGGGACAAGAGATACACGGTGCTAGAGGCGTGTGGTTTATTAGGTCCTCAATTACATACTGACGCCAGTTGCCGTCTCCAACCGGCACGCTTACTTGGCGCCTGCTCGCCATGGGAAAACATATCTTAACAATAAACAATAGCAGGTACTCCATCATGTTCAATGGTCCCAGATCCTTTAGCATTGGCAGGGGACACATTCCAACATCCCTGGGACAACCTGGAGGTGTATACCTTCCCTCTGTTTTGTTTGATCCGTCAAGTTCTGAACAGGCTAATGAGTTCACAGGGTCTCAGGATGACTTTGGTAGCCCCTCTGTGGCCTCAGGCGGAGTGGTTCCCAGATCTGCTGTCGTCATTGTCAGAGGTTCCGAGGGAGATTCCCCCTTGGCGACATCCCCTGTGTCAGCCCCATGCAGAAATGTTCCACCAGTCAGTAGAATCCCCATCCCTTCCTGGTTGGAGGCTATCAAGTATCTCCTCCGAGCGAAAGGCTTTTCTCAGAAGGATAGCAGGGCGTATGTCTAGCAGTCTCAGAAAGTCGACCTCTGCGGTTTACCCAGAAAGTCGACCTCTGCGGTTTACCAAGGCAAAAAACATTTTGGTTTTGTAATCTAGAATTCGTCTTATACTACAGATATCAGATAAATTCATGAAAATTTGCCATGATTTTTTACCTCGTCTTATCTATAGGTCATCTTATACACAGAAATATACTGTATTCATGTAATGTTTTCTTGGAGTGCTAAATTTCCTACCGTGGATTCTATAGATTATACTGAATGTGCATGTTTGCACTGAGTATACCGACTTAAGAACTCTTTGAATAGGGTAGGCTACACACATTATTCGGTAAGGCTGGGGTAGGAGCCTGATCAGTCAAGTTACAACCTTTTACAATAGTAACTTCTGCTGCTCTGAAAGGGTATATCTTGAAAAGTCTATTTTTTCATAATGTAAAACTTGAAGACTTTACAAGACCAAACCAATGAACTGGAGATGGTCCATTTTTCAATCAAACTCTATCCCGCTGAAGGTATATGCCCGAGAGACAAGACAAGTTCAGCATTCTTAAAAGATACTGACTAATCTATAAAAGTTACTTGCTAGCTTAATCATCCTACATAGAGATAAGTATGTTGTATGACTACAATATATATGTCACACTAAGATTCTTACTTTTTTTTCTGGAACATATCACTTTTCAATTTAACAAAATCCTCTGTGTCTTGGGAATCATCTTCCTGAGAAAATGCCATATTTGAACGCTGCAAGTACCACATCCATAATTCAAACATAATTTTTTCAAAGCGATGAGAAGCTCCAAGGGAAAGCATTGCTTTTGTCCAACTATTCAATATAATATTGTATGTCTCACAAACACCCAGTGTTATTTCCCGTCCTGGAAATATAAAATAAAAATAAGTTACATACTGACAAGTACTTTGAACCAATTTGACATCAAACAGCTATACTAAAACTAAATAAAAAATTTTTTGTATATGCATGATGACACTGGTGTCTACAGAGATTAAATTTTTCTAATACACGTTATAACAAACATGATTTTAAGAAAAAAAGTATTTTTCAGTACAAATCTATCAGTTCACATATTCCCAACCTACTGTCAGCAGCTTCCAGATACACATCACAGAATACCCACACTGAACAAGCACACATCCGGGATATACACCTGCACAAAAATCAGGCATGGGAGGGAAGTAATTTATGTATACTAAATAGCTTGCTAAATTCTCAGTAATAGAAGTCACATACCGTAAAAATTTAAGAATAGCAAATTTTAAAAGTAATCTGTATTTTTCCTAAAATACAAATTTGATATTCTTTACACAGAAAGTAGCTTACAATTGCCTGCTGAAATGGCCATTCACTTTTCATACTTGGTCGTTAACTATCAACACTTCACTTTGCCTTCCGGACAAGGTACTTGAGGTGTCATTAATGTAAAGAACCTTAGGTTTTTAAGTTAGGAATATTACAAATTATTCTAAAAATTTGCTATTAATTCCTACACAAATGCAAAACCTTCTCTTACATAGGAGACTTAAGGATTGGTGGGAGGAACCTGGGTACTGTTTGAACTGACTGGTTGGTTCTACTGACCTTGGCAAAACCTTCCTGGTCAAGAAGAGCAGAGGAAGGTGTCCCATACCTCCAGTTTGTTGGATATATGGGATGTTGCAATTGCAACATTTCTGGTCACAGAGTAATGTGTTTGCTTTTCATTTCCTGGCAAAGGCTGAAAAAATCAGGCAGTCCCTGGGTTACATCATTCCGAGTTTATGGTGCTTTTCAAATATAGTCATAAAAAAATCTGTTCCGGGTTTACAGTAGATGTTAAAACCTATGCATTTGTCTCATTGTCTGTCTCAGAAGTCTGCCCTTGTCTAGAGAGAGATATCCCATCATGCAACCTGCCTTCAATCCCCATCCAACCAGCATGTACTGGCTCACAACCTTACTATGTCCTAAGTGAGAGAAAAGTGAAGCAAAAAGGGAGGAGACCAGTCACACTCACTCACTCACCAAATTCCTTAGATAAGATGAAATATGTACCCTTAGGGGAGTTAGATGAACTACACAACATATTGGGCAGTCACCACAGGACCCAAGGAAAATATGTCCAAGGACTTGTGGACAACGTCCCAAAGATGAAAAGAGGCGACGTGGTCTGGAACGACCACACCCCACAGTTGATCAGACAGGTTCTTTTGGATTGCAAGGTTTGGGGCAATGGCCTGGACCTCGTGGGCTCACCATTTGAAACATATGCCCACTTGATTGTCTCATGCAGCTAGAAAGAGACTGTTCTTTGACACCTCTTTCTTGGTCGAGCTAGAAGTAACAAAGAGGCGTTGACACTCAGGCCTGAAAAGTCGAGTTCTCTTAGGATAGTAATGTTGTACCCTATTAGGACAATATCATCTTGCCTGAATCACATCCAAATTTCTCAAGGGAGGGGATCAAAAAAGGACTTAAATCTGATGACATCAGGAACCGACAGTCTGGGTCTTTGCTATGAATTGTGGGACAAACTTGAGCATAAGAGTTCCCCATTCCCTTGAGGACTTAACATTTAAGGAGACACCATGAAGTTTGCCTACTCTCATTCCCAAAGTCAGGATAAGCAAGAAAACAGTCTTGAGGATTAGGATCCCTGTCTAATGACTCTTGCAAAGGCTTATAAGTAGTATGAGTCAAGCTCCATAAACTCCTCAGAATGAGTTACATCCCACTTGGGGGGCCTGAGTTCTCTGGGTGGGCAAGATTATTCAAAGCTTCTCAGGAGCATGGAGATCTTCCACAAAAAAAAAAAAAAAAAAAAAAAAAAAAAAAAAAAAAAAAAAAGAGAGAGATCTACTTCTTTTAAAATACTTGGCAAAGGCAGACCTGTAGCCCTTAATGGTTGAGACAGAGACAATGAGAACCTTCATTCAGTTCGAAAGATGAGAAAATCTGCTACCTGCTGAAAAGTTTTTTTGATTGGAGAGGTGTTTGTCAACAACACCAACTGAAGAAGACGGCCCATTTCTGTTACACAGCCACTGAGGATATCTCAAAGTATCCAGACTTTTTTGCTGTAGAGTGAGACAGGCCTCTTCACTTGCAGGAGATGCTGGATAGTCTCCAAAAATGAAGTGCCAGCACTTCCACAGCCTGGTGATACCTCTCCACACGCAGCTGACACGGAAGGTTGTGCCATGGGGAATTTCTCTTGGGACCTTGTGTCATGATAATTGCTTTTCTGGGTTCGACCTGTGTTCGCCGGTGAAAAATCCCTGTAGCTCATTTTTCAAGTATAAATATCCTATCCAAATATACCAGAGAAAAACTAGCATGGTATGCTTAAGTTACTACCCTCAGCGTGAGCACCCAAAGGGCGTCGGTATAAGTAAAGGGGCGAAGTGGAAGCCACTACTCACAGGCCTTCTGCCAATTAGAGGATTCCTTTCCAAAATCCCTCTCTTAGAGAGAGCCGTTGCAACGGCCACTCCTACCTCCTCGCTCCCGCTACTACTACTACTAATACCCGACTCGAGTGTCATCTACCATTCCTGTATTGGCAATTGTGTGCGATATATGCGTTTGTCGCAGCTCCCAGGATTTAAGCTCTCTTCGTGATATCGACTGGAAAACTTCCCTCTACACCTAAGCTGAGTACTCCAATTTACATTTTTGTGACTTATATGGTTGAGAGGTTTTCCGCAGTCGCCTTCGGCCCCTCTGAAAAAGTATTGTGGGTGCCGTCGGCTGGCCCGCCATTGTGGGAGCGTCATCAGAACGTGAATGAATTTCACACACTAATCTCCACTAAGTTTTCATTATATATATATGGAAGTTGAATTATAATCATCAGTGACATGTTATGTATTACGTACTTACTTTTATCTGAAGTAAGTTAGGGAATAGGCCTAACTCACTTGTGACTTTCGCTGGGGTATAAAGAATAGCTGTTTAACTTATACTTTAACATAAACCTCCCCCACAGTGGCTCAGGTGCGGGTTTGTGCCTGTCCCTACATAATTTTTATTGTGATGTACAAGGGTAATTATTAGGCTACTTGTAGCCTATCATAATTGTTGAGGGAGAGAAGGGAGCCCTGTCCCTCTCTCTTGTAATAAGATTATGCATGATTGGTGCTAACATGATCTTAGATAAGTCTTGATTTATTGCACATTGATGATTTTCATTTCACTAAGAGGTTGGATGAGTCCACAGCTCGACCAACCTAGCCTAGGCTAGGCTAGGAAAGGTAGGCTAGGTGTCCCTTCCCTTTGGAAGGTAGGTTTTAGAAAGTTTGGGTCCCTTCCCTGGTACCCTTTAACACACCCTACTTCCCCCTGTCCGTGCTATGGTGGTAGCAGGGATGATATCAAAATAGAGAGCTCTCTTATTATGATGTTGGATCTACCTCCCTACTGGTCTAGATTGTAAGATTTCGGTTTAGTAGGTTGGTTGAGGATTACCCGCCCTGCCGGTCTAGATCGAAATATTCTATTTAGTAGGTTTGGACAAGGGCTAATGTTCACATTATGATGTCTTAGGGGAGATTTGGCCTAACTGTCCGGTTCCGTAGTGATCTCGGAGGGTTAGGCTAGATTCATACAGGGTAGTCTCCTTAACCTTAGTTACAACCTCTTGTTGATACTCCATCCATATTAGATTACAGGTGGTACCTCGAGATACGAAATTAATCCGTTCCGAGGCGGCCTTCGTATAATGAGTTTTTCGTATCTTGGAACACATTTTACATGTAAAATGGCTAATCCGTTCCAAGCCCTCCAAAAACACCCCATTAAATTTCATAATAAAGCTAAATTGACCTATAAACAATGAAATACTACAACAATTTGGACCATTCAATACCTAAATTAAGAATAAAAATCCAAAACCTGTAAATAAAGTGTATATTAGTGTACAAGAAATATACTAACGTAAAATGTGGAAGCTTACCTTTCGAGTGAGGCTATCTCCGATAGTGGCGGCAGAGGAGGAGGACGACAAACGGCAGATAACGTACGTACGTACGTACACTTAACTTTACGAAAACACATAAAAAATTTAACATTTAAGAAAAACTATAAACTAAAATTTACAAAACACCTTAACAAAACTGTAACACTTAACTTACAAAAATCTAGAAAATTACGTAAAAAAAAATTTTTATTTTTTTTTTTTTTTTTTTATTTTTAACTTTTTCTTTTTACATTACGTATTTTTTTGCTTTTTTTTTTTTTTTTTTTTTTTTTTTTACAGAATTTCAACTTCATCACCGCTTTCAACATTCTGTTTTTCATCACTTGGTTCTTCCTTTTGCTTTCAACTTTGTTTTTTATCACTTGGTTCTTCCTTTTTTCTTACCCCTTTTTGCTTACTCCTGCTAATGCTGAAGGCCTCTTTAAAAAATAACGATCCAAGGAAGATTGCTTCTGCTGCTTTCACAATGTTCCTGAAACGACTCAGGCATACGTCATCGAAACTGCGCAAGCATACGACCTGTGTGAGCCTTATCGGGGCGGTCGTCCTTTTTTCTATGAACGATTGCACTTTATGAAAAGCGCCTAGAATATCCTTAATTTCTGCCGTTATCATAGGCTTCTCCTCCTCTTCCTCGCCGCTGCTAGAGAACTCCTCTTGAACAACGTTATGTGCATGGCCTCCAACTCCTTCAGGTCATCCGTCGTAAGCTCCTCTTGGTGCTCCTCGAGAAGGTCGTTGATGTCGTCCTCGTCGACGACCAGCCCCAGGGACTTGCCGAGGGTGCAAACGAAAGTCTCGTCAAGATCTGGTTCCAAAACAGTTTCGGGATCGTCATCTGTTTCTGACTCTGCAGCACCAGCTTCGCCCACATCGAATCCCTCGAAGTCTCTGGCGGATACGGCATCAGGCCAGAGTTTCCTCCATGAGGAATTCAAGGTTCGCCTCGAAACCTCCTGCCAAGCTAGGTCAATGAGTCGGATGCAAATGACGATGTCGAAATGCTCCTTCCAAAATTGACGCAAGGTGAGGTTTGTGGTATCGGTGATGTCAAAAGATCTCTTGAAAAGATGTTTCGTGTACAGCTTCTTAAAGTTCGCTATCACTTGCTGGTCCATGGGCTGGAGGAGAGGGGTGGTGTTGGGCGGAAGAAAAAGAATCTTAACGAAGGAATACTCCGCTAGGATATTCTTCCTCGAGGCCAGAGGGTGGGGAGGGGCATTGTCCAACACCAGCAGACATTTCAGGGGGAGGCGCTTCTCTTGCAAAAAACTCTTCACAGTCGGGCCGAAACACAGATTTACCCACTCGTTGAACAAAAGCCTCGTTACCCAGGCTATTGCATTATCCTCCACAACATCACTGGAAGCTTCTCCTTCAACACTTTGTGGGCCTTGAAGGCTCAAGGAGTCTAGGAGTGATACACCAGTAGGGGCTTCACCTTGCAATCCCCACTGGCGTTCGAACAAAGTGCGAGCGTAAGCCTGTCTTTCCATAGGCTTATGCCCGGGTAGCTTTCTTCTTCTCTTCCTCCGTGATTTGGTATGTCCGACGAGGCATTTTTTTTCCAAAAAAGGCCAGTCTCTCACAGTTGAAGACTTGCTGAGAAAACTGTAGCCTTCCTTGGTCATCATCTCGTCAAACGTCTTTTTAAAGGCTTCAGCCGCTTTTGTGTCCGTGTTGGCAGCCTCCCCATGACACACCACCGAATGGATGCCAGTCCGTTTACGAATTTCTCAAACCAGCCATGCGAAGCCTTGAACTCTGGGGTTGGTGTTGAAGTCCCTTCCCTCCCCTCCTCTGTCTTCCGCCTGAGCAATCAAATCGCTGAAAATAGCACTGGCCTTGTGAGCGATTGCTGTCTCCGTTACTGTATCGCCAGTGATTTCTTTGTCTTTTATACAGATGAGGAGCAGCCGTTCCATCTCGTCGTGCACATGGCTCCTCTTGCTGGACAAAATAGTGATGCCCTTCGACGGTGTAGTTGCTTTGATGGCATCCTTCTGTTTAAGGATGGTGCCTATTGTCGACGGATTATGACAGTATTCCTTTGCGATCACACTCAATTGCATACCAGCTTCGTACTTCTTTATGATCTCCATCTTTGTCTCCAAAGAGAGCATGCGCTTCTTTCCGTGAATTTCAACTTTCTTGGGACCCATGACTACGTTAATTTACGTAAAGTTACACAATATACAGTCTTCGCACAACACGATAATACGTACTTACTGCAACGAAATCACAAACGAATTTACGTTACTAAACGAAATCGTTGGAGTGAACGAATGCCGATTGCGTACAGTAAAGTTTCGGGTGCGTAGTGGCCGAGCTAAGGGACACCAACACGTAAGTATAGAAGATGCATGATGGGAGGGATGCTGTCCAATCAGAGAGAAGGATCTCATGGCTTGGCTAGCATCAGGAACCAATGGGAGAGCAGGAGGATGGTGGCGAGTCTACTATAACTAAGATGGCGACGTGCGGCGCGAGTTTCAAAATTGTTATGGGGCGAATCTCGGACTTTCAGAAACCTTTCGTTTCTTGAAAACTTTTCGTATGTAGAGCAGTAAAATTTTTCGCATTGGCTTTCGTAACTTGGATTTTTCGTAAGTTGAGCCTTTCGTATCTCGAGGTACTACTGTATTATTATATTGTATATTATATTGTTTATTGTATATTACGTATATGTATTGTTTATGCACATTTATGATTTTCATATCACATGAGGTTGGAGGAGTTGCTTCCTTCCCTAGCTTAACCGACCAGGCCTAGATTAGGCTTGGAAGGTAGGCTAGGTGCCCCTACCCCTATACCCTTACCTCTCCCCCCGTCCGCGCTACGGTGCTAATGGGGAGAATATCAAGGATAGAGAGTATCTCACTTGTCATATCGTTGGACCTATCCTCCCTACCTAACCAGATTGAAAAAATTTCAAGTATTGAAGGTTTGGTTGAGTGCCCACCGTCCACGCCAGGATGTCCTTGGAGGTTTATCTGGCCTACCTGACCGGATCCATGGTGATCTTGGAGAGTTAGGCTAGACCTATGCTGGGTATTTTTTCCTACACCTTATGTTCCTCTTGCAACTCTTCCATGATACCTCATTATGGTATTGCATATTATATTGTTTATTGTATATTATATTGTTTATACACATTTACGATTTTTTTAATACAATTATCAGTGATGTATTTCATATTACGTGCTTAATTTTAGCCGACCAAGTTAGGATTGGTTCGGAGGATGGCCTAACGTGCTCATGATGTCCTCGGGGGTTTTAAAGAGATTTTATTAATTTATATTCTGGCCTCCGCCTCCCCCCCCACCTTCTCAAGAGCGTGTTCGTGCCTATCTCTGCGTAATTTTAGCATAGTGTACATGTAAAATTGTTAGGCTACTAGTAGCCTATCGCATTTATCACAGGAGAGGAGTCTCTCCTCTCTCTCTATCCTGGTGTGAGATATGAATGAGTTATTGTTTAATACGAACCAAATAAAGGTTAAATCATGCACTTTGATTTCATATCAATGAGGGTTTGGTAGAGTTGCTTCCTTCCCTGGCTTAACTGACCAAGCCTAGGTTAGGCTTGGAAGGTAGGCTAAGTGTCCCTACCCCTGTACCCTTTATGCCTCTCCCCCTGTCGGCGCTACGGTGCTAGAGGGGAGGATGTCAAGGATAGAGAGCCTCTCTCTTATTCACACTGTGTTTGACCTATCCTCTCTAACCATTCTAGATCGAAAGATTCAATTTTAGTAGGTTTGGTCGAGGGCCACTGTCCACATCATGATGTCTTGGAGGAGATTTAACCTACCTGTCCGGTTCTGTAATGATCTCGGAAGGTTAAGCTAGATCCATACTGGGTATTATCCTTTTGCCTTAAATTCCTTTGCAACTCTTCCATGATGCCTCATTATTAATTGTATATATTATTCTTATATATTGTCTATTGTACTGCGGTACATTAAATGGTCTGGTTTGTGTATCGTCTTGGCCTAGCCTCCTTTAGTGCAAAGTAGACCACGTCCTCCCAGTTCAGAGCGATCACCGATCGGTCGCTGTACCAATCAAAACGGGCCATAGGCCCAGTCGGCCTACTACTCCTGCAGTAGTAGGCTTCACAGCTTTCAATAGGTGACCATCTCTGATCGGGTTGGTGGCCAGACGATCAACCGACCAATCCACATACCAACCCCCTTGTTCCCCCACTTCCTAGATCGGCTTTGCCGTACGCTATAACTCGCGGTGCTAGTAGTCTTATCGACGAACGACTGCTCGAGTTTTCACTAAAAGGGGGAAGAGAGTAGTGGGAGTGGTAGGTTTACTGGTATTATACGTAATCCCTTATGTCTCCGAGTGGATAGCTCCGCCGGCCTTATAGCTGTACCACACCAGCCAGCGGACATCGCTCCGGATGGTGCATTTACACAGCTCCGCCGCTCAGTGGTCTCTCCCCAGTTGTCCGCCCCGGCTACTGGTTCGGGCTAGGAGTTATGCTCCCCCCAATAGAGGCGGGCAGATTCAGATAAGAGGAATTATCTTCCCCTGATCTGCCGCTTCAGCCCGTTCCGCCGGCATTACTTATGACAATGAGATATGAGACTTTGAGTAGGCTACGCTTTGGGGAAATTCCCTTTCGAAGGAATCCAAACCAGCTCCGTCAGCGGCGACTGAGTCATCTCCGGCCCTTTGGCCGTCGACTTAGTTTGCTAAGTCGCCTGCTGTCAAGGATTCTCTTCCCCCTAAGGGGTCGAGAGCCAAGTCCACCAGATCCAAGGCGACGGAGTTTGGATTCGACCATGAGACCCTCGCTAACCTTCTAATGTTGAAGGTTAGAGAAGCGGTTGATGAGAGGTTTGAGTCATTGCGACTCGACTCGGGCTCTGACACCTTAGGCCAGGCAATAACATCTCTGGCCGAAAGGATCAGGCCCCTGAACGATATACTGACCAGATTTCTCCACTCCGGATCCCCGGCGCTGGCATTGTCAGTAAGGAATGCGTCAAAACTACCGCCATTTGACAAGAACAACCCGTGGCGGTTAGCTTTACATGCCCCATTCTCGGATGGGAAGTTATCGATTGAAGGGTGCGGAACCCGTCCGTTGAAGGACGTTGAGCTCTTCCCGGAGGGTCTGCAAATTTCTTTTCCTGGATTTGTCAGAATAGTGGAACACGCGTTAGTCAGAATAGGCAAGGTCCCGAAGGAGACAGGGATCTTCCCTAGGGACCAAGCCCAAGCTATTTGGGTTCGCACCCTCTCCGGCTGGGATTGCGTCAACACTGAGTTGATGCCACACAAGGGTACCTACACCAGAAGATAAACCCCTACCAGTGCTAAAGGAGACAGAGGCTGCCTCTCTTCTCTTCCCCGCAGGTGTGGAGTTTTGGAACAACGCTCCGGCCACATTTACAGCAGATAAACTTGACCCGGACTGTGCTTCCACTCTATTTTCCGAGAAGCTGCCAAAAAATTCC
Organism: Macrobrachium nipponense; assembly: GCF_015104395.2. Classification (NCBI taxonomy): domain Eukaryota; kingdom Metazoa; phylum Arthropoda; class Malacostraca; order Decapoda; family Palaemonidae; genus Macrobrachium; species Macrobrachium nipponense. Next base: position 53,792,760 of record NC_087204.1, on the reverse strand, counting down.
GGCCCATTTAATCAAGGCGAAATTTGAAACAAGATTAAGTCTAGGAAGATCTATCAGCTCCGTCACTACGGCGGAGTTGGTAGTCTCCACTTACCTTGACGAACAGGTGTTCCGGGTCCTGACGAAAGGTCTAATACAGACTTCCCAGTTGGATCTCTACGACTTTGCAATGGCAAGACGAGCTTGTAAGAAATATGGCCTGGCGGTGCCTCAATAAGGCACGAACCTAATAGGCTGATAAAATCCTCAATATGGGGAGAAAACCTGTTCCCAGTCTCCCGGAAGAAGAAGTTAACAACTTCTTTCGAGAAGGAGCCAGAGCCAACCAGAGCCCCCGGGTCCGTTGGGGACTCCCCTTCAAACGGAAATTTGAGACCCCCAGACAACAAACCAGACCCAAGAAGAGGCCAAGCAGATTCCCGTCTTCTAACGGTCGTACAAGCGGTCTCGGTTTCTAAAAAGTCGGTAAGCCTTCGACATCTAAGGCTCATCCGCAGCAACAGTTTGTTTACAACAAACTCCGCCAGCCCACATATAATGACCTCTCCACCCTTTAACCCCGCCTATGAAGCAGTGGATCTATTTTGCAGCCACAACAGGCATGAGAGAAGTAGCCGGGCCAGAGGTGGCTCCCGGCTACGAGGCGGACCAAGGGTAGAGGCTTCCAAGGAGATAGAGGTAACAGACCTGCAGCCAGTCAGCGAGAGCCCGCAGGTAGGAGGGAGATTATCTCTTCCAGGACCATTGGACCTTCAGTCCATGGGCCCACAGTATAGTCTCAAAAGGTCTGAGGTGGAAATGGGAGAAAGGGCCCATCCACCAATAAAAATTTTTATCAGATACCAACGGCGGACCTTATAGACTATACCAAAGATCTCCTACAGAAGAAGGCCATAAAAAGTGAAACGACTAAAGTTTCAAGAACGTCTGCTCATTGTTACAAAGAAGGACTCTGACAAAAGAGTGATTCTTGGAACTTGGTTTCTGTCTCAACCTCATACATTCATTGCAACAAGTTCTGCATGTTGACAGTTTGCAGGTGCGGACCTTACTTCCCCGTGGGGCCGTCACACCTCTATAGATCTTACAGACGCTTATTATCATGTTCCAATAGCAAGGAACTTCTCTCTGTACCTAGGCTTCAGGCTAGGAAACAAGGCTTACTCATTGAGAGTCGTGCCTTTCGGGCTCAACATCGCGCCCAGAATATTCACAAAACTAAGAGAGACGATAGTTCAAGGATTAAGAACTCAAGAGGTTATGTTAGTAGCCTACCTAGACGACTGGCTCATTTTGGCAGCCAGCGTCGAAGAGTGCCGCAAATCAACAGCCAGAGTGATAAAATTCTTGAAATTTCTGGGCTTCCAGATAAACAGGGAAAAATCTCGGCATGTTCCGGCTTCCCGCTTCCAAAGGCTAGGGATCCAATGGGACCTAATGAGAGACAAGCTATCTCTTCCACCCAAGAGGGCCAAGGAGATAGCAGCGGCTATGAAACAGTTCCTCAAGAACAAGAAGACGTCTCGGCGTACCCAAGAGAGAATCCTAGGTTCGCTGCAGTTCGCGTCAGTAACAGACGTCCTATTAACCCTTAAACGCCGAATAGACGTATTAAACGTCGAGTCAAAATGTCTCCCGTATGCCAAATGGACGTACCATACGTCGACTCAAACATTTTTTTTTTAATTCGCGGAAAAAATAACTTATAGGCCCTACAGCCAAAAACTTTTGAATCACGCGCCTTGGGGGATGCTGGGAGTTCACGGATCGAGGTGTTTTGTTTACAATCGTTACGCAGGCGCGCAAGCGCGAATTTCTTTCTTGCTGCACTAAAAAGTATCTGTGACACATCTCGGAAATTATTTCGTCACCTTGACATAATTTTTGTACCATTTTAAATTAGCCGTTACATGGAGTATTATATATGAAAATGTGCGCATTTTTATGTAGAATACAACCAAAAAATACTCATGATTGTAGCTTTTATCAGTTTTGAGATATTTTTATATAAATAACGATAAGTGCCAAAATTTCAACCTTCGGTCAACTTTGACTCTACCGAAATGGTCAAAAAATGCAATTTTAAGCTAAAACTCTTATATTTTAGTAATATTCAATCATTTACCTTAATTTTGAAACTAATTGAAAGTCTCTAGCACAATATTTCGATTTATGGTGAATTTATGAAAAAAACTTTTTCCTTACGTCCGCGCGGTAACTCTTCCGAAAAAAATCATACATGCGATTGTGGTAATGTTTGCACCATTTTAAAATTAGCCGTTACATAAAGTTTTATACATGGAAATTTGCGCAATTTCATGCACAATACAACTAAAAATAACCCATGGTTGTAGCTTTTATCAATTTGAAAAGTATTTTCATATAAAAAAAAAATGATAAGTGACAAATTTTCAAACCTTCGGTCAACTTTGACTCTACCGAAATGGTCGAAAAACGCAATTGTAAGCTAAAATGCTTATATTCTAGTAATATTCAACCATTTACCTTCATTTTGCAACAAATTGGAAGTCTCTAGCACAATATTTCGATTTAGTATGGTGAATTTATGAAAAAAATAACATTTTCTTTACGTCTGCGCAGTAACTCTTCCGAAAAAATCATACGTGCGATTGTGGTAATGTTTGCACCATTTTAAATTAGCCGTTACATAAAGTTTTATATATGAAAATGTACGCAATTTTACGTAGAATACAAAGAAAAATAATTGAAGGTTGAAGCTTTTCTCATTTTTGAAATATTTGCATATAAATCACGATAAATAGAAAAAAAACCCCACGTTTTGGTCAACTTTGACTCTACCGAAAATGGGTCGAAAAACGCAATTGTAAGCTAAAATAAAACTCTTTACAGTCTTAGTAATATTCAGTCATTTATTCTTCATCTTGAAACAAATTTGAAGTCTCTAGCACAATATTTAGATTTATGGTGAATTAAAAAAAAAAAAAAAAAAAACTTTCCTTCCCTCCGCGCGCGGATTCTCCGCCACAAATCTCCGAAATGCGTACGTCCCATTCTCGGAATATTTACTCCGTTTCATATTAGGCATTTCATTAAGAGTTTTTGATATATGAAAATGTGCGCAATTTCATGTAGAATAAAACGAAAAAATATTTGAAGGTGGTTGTAGCTTTTCTTATTTCTGAAATAATTGCATATAAAAAAATATATATATTAAAAAAATCGACATTCGGTCAACTTTAAACTCGTCAGATATGGTCGAAACTGCTATTTGTAAGCTATAATATTACAGTTATAGTAATATTTCAATCACTGTCTTTCATTTTGAAAGAAATCGGAAGTCTCTAGGACAATATTTAGATTTATGGTGATTTTGAAAAAAATATTTGTTTTTTTACGTCCCGTGCGTTTCGATTCATGCATTATTTTGTGATAATATTTTTCTCTGTGTTGCTTTTATCGTTTTACAATGTGTTATACCAAAATGATTGCAATTTAGTGTACATTACAACGAAAAAAAGTAACTTGTTACCTTTGTAACCGTTTTGCGCACAGCGAGATTGAATACAATTATATAATAAATTTCGTTTTTTGCACTATCATATAGTATCGCATTATTATATATGATATGATTTTTTTATTTTTCTTTCATTTTTATGATTGCATACTAAACTTCAGCCAATGACAAAAAAAGGAGCCAAAAATAAAAAAATGACTCTTAATCTTGAAAACTAAGCGCGCTGTGATTTTTTGAAAAAAATATTTTTTCCGCTTCCGCGCTCACTCTGAAACACCTCCGGCACACGGGAGACATTTTTTTTTTTTCCGCTTCGGCATTTAAGGGTTAAAAGCCAGTTTGAAGGACATCAATCGAGTCTGGAGAGAGAGAGAGCCAATATCATCTCGGAGGAGCGGCTCCGTGCATGGACGAAACACGGAAACCTAGAAAAACGACTGGCTCCGGCCAGGAACAATCAGGTGAGAGTAGCCTCGGCCAGCGTTCAGTGGTTGGTAACACTGCATAAACAGAGGAGGCTCCAGGTCAAGCAAACTAAATTACATATTAATCGTGATATTCTCATTAGCGAAGAAAAATCATGGGCACCTGTCAGCAACTCACCTGGCAGGAGTAAAGAATGTTATCGCAGACGCACTTTCCAGGACAACTCTGTTGGAATCGGAGTAGCCCCTGGACAGGAAGTCATTCCAGTGGATTTGCAATCAAAGCCCGGACCTTCAAGTAGACCTATTCGCCATAGAATCCGACCACAAACTACCATGTTAGGTGGCAACCAACCTGGACCCTCTAACTTACGTCACAGATACAATGTCCATAAATTGGAACAATTGGCAGAAGATTTACCAGTTTCCACCGGTGAATATTCTGATAAAGGTCCTGGACAAGCTAAGATCTTTCACAGGACAAGTAGCACTAGTGGCACCCAACTGGCCAAAGAGCAACTGGTTTCCGCTTCTTCTAGAATTGAAGCTCCGACCCCGACGGATCCCTCGTCCATGGCTGACACAGACAGTACAAACTCAAACTGTGTTAGCTTCCTCGAGAATTCTGAATGCCCTAACTTTATGGACTTCATGAAGTTTTCAGCCCAAGAGGACGATGGTATAATCCACTAAAATCTTTTATTCATAGATCGGATAAAATAGAGCCAACGCTCAGACAATATGATTCAAGTCAGTAAACAAAGAAATTGGCCAAATTTTCTAAAAGACTCGGCATGCTCATTGAAATTGACTGCGAATCTGGCAATCTCTTTCTTTAAAACTCTATTTGAGAAAGGCCTGGCTGCTAATACCATTACAACAATCAAGTCAGCCTTAAGGAAGATTTTCCAGATTGGCTTTAATATGAACTTGTCAGATTCATACTTCACCTCAATTCCACGAGCATATGCCCGCCTGAGACCAATAGACCGTCCTCGTACAGTCTCTTGGTTTTTTGAATGACGTACTTAAGTTAGCCTCAGACACTAATAATGAGTCATGCTCTTATATAACCCTGTTTAGGAAAACTTTATTCCTGATGGCCATGGCCTCAGGTGCCAGAATATCTGAGCTTTCGGCTCTCTCTAGGAATCCAGACCATATAGAAATCCTCCCGTCGGGGGTGGGGGAGTATTACTATCCCCAGACCGGAGGTTCTTAGCTAAGAATGAGGACCCACAAAACAGGTGGACTCCATGGAAAATCGTACCCTTAGCACAGGACACATCATTGTGCCCTGTCGCTACCCTTAAATCCTTATTAGCCAAAACTTCCGGAAAATCTTCAGGCCCCCTTTGCATTAAAGAGAAAGGCAGTAAGATTTCTCTTAGAGGTATTAGACAACAAATACTCTACTTTATTAAACAGGCCAACCTGGATTCAGTTCCAGACGTCCATGTCATCCGAGCAGTGGCTACCTCTATTAATTTCTTTCACATATGAATTTAGAAGACTTGAAGAAATATAAGGGATTTTGACGTAAGGAAAAATCTATTTGGGTGGGCGATTGGTCGTGTCGCCAGCGAAATATCCTTTAATCTATTATTTCTAGGGTAAATGTACTAACACATACCAGAGAATAAATAAATAAAGAAAAGGTCAGTACAACTGACTCGCTCACCCTCCAAGAGGGGTGTCGGTATGAACACCCTATGGCGAGTGAGACCACTACCACGAGCCGATTGCCAATAGAAATCTCCCACTACAAAATCCCACAAGAGGAGAGCCGACCCACAGAGTGGGCAGCAACTACTACTACTCCATCCCATGCTGCCGACCGCTGCGCCTCTGGTGGGCCCATCCTGCAAGTTAGTCAGACAATCTTGAGCGATGGGATGGGTAGGGCGGGATTTCGCTGGCGACACGAGCCAATCGCCCAGAAATAGATTTTTCCTTACGTCAAAATCCCTTTCTGGGCTCAGCTCGTGTCGCTGCGCGAAATCGTACCAGAGAAATAGCACAAGATTGTAAAGAAAATTCAACAAAACAAAAAGGGTCTCAAATAAAAGATAAAATAAAAGAAAAGAATATAATTGCTAATAAAGATACATATACACAATGATACAAAATTAGAAATATTGCTTAAATTAAACTTAATGCTAATAATCTTAAATTAACGTAATTTGCATATATACAGGGCTTACATGGAATATATGTTTAAAAGTAGTATCTGTGTATCGATATGTACCAAGAACTCTAAAGCAATTATGACAATAACTTGAACAGAACAAACTTCAATAATAATAATATATGAAGGAATGTATATGACTTAATATACAAAACCCGTAACCATTGTAAATAAGATGTATCCCCTAGCATAAAAATAAGGGGATCACATCAAAGAGATCAATATATACAATCGATTGTGAGTGTCCCTAGCAAAAAAATAAGGGACACCCACCATATCATCATAAAAGCAGCTAAGACACAAGGTAACCGTAGATGAACAAGGCAGGCATAGACGAACTGTTGGGTGAGACAGGTAGAAAGGAGGACTGGATCTTACTAGAGATTAGGCAGAGTCGGGGGAAACTATGTTGACCCGCCGCAACTGCTGAAAATTTCAGAGCTTCCAAGGACTTTAAGTAATGACGTTTAAATACTGTCGGCGATTTCCATCCAGTATATTTTTTCAACTAACATCGAAGTTCATATGTTGGAAATAGTTAATTGAGGTGGCTACTGCCCTGACATCATGTGCTTTTGGAAAAAGAGTGCAGGATTGGCTTGTTTAATAAAGTACAGGATTCTGCTGCCTGATGCCTTTAATAGATAAAGTACCACCTTTTTCTCCTCTTAAAGAGAGGACCCGATGAGGATGAGGAGGTCCTAGACAGAAAGGCTCGTAAGGTCGATACTGGGCAAAGAGATATATCTTGTGGAAGGGGTACTACCTTCCATGGTTCCCACCTCATCAAAGGATCTTCATTCTTTGCTATAAAACTACGTTCCGGAGAAAGTAGCACTTCCCCTGTGGGAAGAAATTGAATATGATCCGGGTCTCTGGATAATGCCGACAGTTCTGAAATTCTAGCTCCTGAGGCCAAGCTTAATAAAAATAGAGTTTTTCTTAAGAGCATTATAAATGAACATGTGTCATTATCAGTTTCTGAAGCCAGCTTTAGAACATCATTTAAGAACCATGATACTGACGTAGGCCTTAACAGAAGGTCTAAGTCTAGCACAAGCCTTGGAATAGACGAGAAGTAGGAGTCTGTCAAGTCTATGTTGAAACCAAATTGAAAAATCTTTTCAGGCTGACTTGTTTGTCGTAATGGTGCTAGCTGCTAAGCCTTTTCAAATAAAGATCTGAAAAAAGGATATAGCTGAATTGATTGTCATGATTCTAATATCTGATTCTCTCAGGAAGGTTGCTAAACTTTTTGACAGCAGCATCATACTGTCTCAAAGTTGAATCTCTTTTATCGGATTCCAAGAAGAGAATGTTTTTGAGGGTCAATATTCGCATCCCTTTTCGCTGCAAACTTCATGAAATCCATAAAGTTAGGGTTTTTAGAATTCCTGAGGAAGCGAACACAGTCTTCGTTTGCACTGACTGGGAGAGCCTGGGACTGGGAACAATGAAAGCCGAAGAGGGCGAAGACCCAGTTCCAGAATTAGAGGGTACCAATTGCTCTTCGGCCAGTCTGGGGCTACTAGAGCCACTTGACCCTTGAATGTCCTGAGTTGTTCAGTACCTTCATGGAGAAGAAGATTCACTGGAGGAAAGACATAAATCTTCTCCCAGTTTTGTTCCAGTCTATGGGCCAGGGCGTCCGTGGCATAGGCCAGAGGGTCCAGGTTGGGGGCCACATAACATGGGAGTTTGTGGTTCGCTTGGGATGCGAAGAGATCCACTTGTAGGCCTGGAACTCTCTGAAGAATCCATTGGAACGAAACTGTTGTCCAGTGACCATTCCGACTCTAGAGGTACTGATCGGGATAGAGCATCTGCTATGACGTTTCTCACTCCAGCTATATGGGTGGAGGAGAGGTGCCAACTGAACTTGTCCGCCAGGGAGAAGATGGCTACCATGACATGATTTAGATGACGTGATTTGGAGCCTCCCCTGTTTATACAATGTACTACCACTGCGCTGTCCAAGACTAGCTTTAGTGGGAGTACTTTGGCGGACGTACCTTTTTAGAGTCAAGAACACTGCCATTGCTTCCAGTACGTTTATATGGAACTGACGGAACTGAGGTGACAAGTTCCCTGAACTTTCTTGAACTGGGAATATCCTCCCCAACCGCTTAATGAAGCGTCCGTGTGGATGGTAATCCCCGGAGGAGGAAACTGAAGGGCACTGATATCGATAAGTTCTTGACTTTCGCCCACGGGCGAAGTCGATTCCGTAGATCTGAGGGACTGAGGATAATTTGTCCCTGGACCTGACATTTGCTCTGTGAGCGCCAGATTCTGGTTAGGTCTTTCAGTTTGGCTTTCATCAAGATGTTTGTCACTGATGCAAACTGGAGTGAACCCAGGATCCTTTCCTGAGTTCTTCTTGACGCAAGTTTGTGACTCAGAAATTGCTTTACTGACTTCGCTATTTCTTTCCTCTTGGCTGATGGAATCGACAGAGTATGGGAGGATAGATTCCATTGGATGCCCAGCCACTGAAAGGTTTGACTCTGGAGTGAGTCTTGACTTGGTCCTGTTTATCTTGAAGCCTAGATATTCCAGAACTGAATCATTTCTTTCAGTTGCTATGTGGCATTCCTCGACTGTTGGAGCCCAGATCAACCAATCGTCGAGATACGCTACTACCATAACCCCTTGCGATCTTAGTTGTTGAACTACTACTTCCGCCAACTTCGTGAACACCCTGGGTGCTTACGTTGAGCCCGAAAGGAACTACCTTGAAGGAGAATGTCTGGTCTCCTATCTTGAAGCCCAGATACGGACGGAAGTGTCTTGCAATAGGGATATGATAGTAAGCGTCTGTAAGATCGATAGAGGTGGTGACGGCCCCACGGGGAAGTAAGGTCCGTACCTGCGAGATCGTGAGCATCTTGAACTTGTCGCAGCGAATGGCTAAGTTTAAGCGGGACAAGTCTAAGATTACCCTTCTTTTTTGTGCCTTTCTTTGGAACGCTGAAACAAGCGTCCTTGAAATTTTAATCTGTTGACTCTCGCCTATAGCTCCTTTCTGAAGGAGGTCCTCCGCATACTCCGTCAATTCTTTGGATGGAAGTTGGCGGAAAGGTCTGGATGGGGGCGGGTCCGCTACCCAACTCCAACCCAGGCCTTTTGACACAATGCTCTGCGCCCACTTGCTGAAATTCCACCGGTGGCGGAAGTGAAACAGCCTCCCTCCTACCTGAAAGTCCTCATTGATGTTGGTAGCCTCCTCGGCCTCCCCTGAAATGCTTTCCTCTATTAAAGGACCCTCCCGATCCTCTACCACGAAAGGATCGCTTACCTCTGCCTCCCTTACCCGAGCGGTCATACTTCTGGGAAGCCTGACCCTCGAAGACTTGATTGAAGGCTGGAGAGAGAGCGTAAGAGGTGGAGGGTTGAGGCTGGGGGGAAATAACATAAATTGGCTGCGACTGAGCCTTGGATTGGTAGAAGGTTGGGCTGCTTGCACCAACGGGACAGCTGGAACCGGCTGAGTAAAGCGTGGCTGTTTCTTCTGGTAAGGCTGGAAACGTCTGGGTTTCCTTTGAGCCTTACCCTTGACCACTTGATCTTGGCGTCTCTTGGCCGTAAGACCCCAACGATCTTTAAGGCTTTGGTTTAGTCTTGTAGCCTCTGCCTGGACCTCCTTCACCATCGCCTCTGGGAAGAGGTCTGCTCCCCAGATGCTCGATGCAAGCAACTTATTCGGTTCATGCCGAATCGTTGCTTCTTGGAGGACATGTTTCCTACAGTTTGTTCTAGCCGTGGCGAACTCAAACATACAGACTGCACCGTTTTGAGTCAGAGACTTGGTGAGAAGCTTAAAAAGTGGCTCAGAACCATAGGAAATGGTAGCCACCTCGGTCATGGCCATGGTATTGATAGACCTGGCTAACCTAGATTTGGCATCAAATTCTGCCTGAATGAGGCTATCTGGAAGCCTAGGCAGCTTCTCACCAAACTGCTCCATAGCACAGTCTGGTTTGAGTTTGCCCGCCGAAAAAGTGTTGGGCAGATCTTCCCACAACTCACCGGCTGAGGGAAGTAAAGGAGACGTAGGGTCCGCTTCTTTGTTCTTTCAGCTGAGGCATCGAATCCCCCATTCTGGGCTGCTGCTGGAATGGTGGTCGTAGCGATCTTTGTCAAGAAAGGGAGCGGGGTACTCTCTTACCATTGTAAAGATCGTAAAAGGTACTCTTAAATGGTTGTTCTCTTGTGTTTGGAACAGGTCCATGTCCTCTAGACACCTGAGCCATTCTCTCTGAGCCTGGTCTCTCGTGAATAGAGGACTGTCTCTTTCGGTACCTTATCGTCTCGAGTCATGGCCGAGGCGGTGAGCCTGGCGTAGCCGATGAACGAGGCTGAAGGTCTTCCGGTAGAACTCGAAGTCTTCAATCCTCCGAGTTCCACATTCCGGGATAGAGATAAGCCCCCCGTCTTGGAAGGGGGCGTATGACGCTACTCTCCAAGGATTGTTCATAGAGAACGGAGGTAGAGAGTCATACGGAGGCAATTGCGCTCCCCCTGTGCTGAAAGGTGGGGGAGAAGCTAGTGGAGCTTGGCTCAGTCCCGGCTTAAAATGGTTGTCCTGAGAGTTGGATACTTATCAGACAACCGGGAGAACATCTGTTCCATACTGGTTTTCAGAGAACCAACCAGATCGCCCACTTGTTGCAATAGACCAGCATTGGAATCCAAAGCCGGAGCTGCTGCGGAGTGACGGGTGGCTCTGAACCGGAACCAAAGGTAGTGGAACTGTTGACTCCGCTGGAGTGTGTGATCTCTCCCTGGAGGATCTACTCCTAGAGGATTTAGAGCCGGACCAGAAGCTTTAGACCTCTCTGCTCCGGGATTTCTAGCCGGAGACTTACGAGATGAAGATGACGCCGACGCCGTCTTTTTAGACGACAACAGACGTCTTAGTCAAGGTTTTTACTGCTTGACCTTTGACCTTGGGTCTAAACGGAAGCATCAGGAGAAAGTATACAATTCTGTACCTGTAAAGCCTTGGAAGGATGGAGAGGTTGCAGGGGTAGAAGATCCAGTGGCACCCAAGGGCATCCCTTGGGCGTCCAACGTACCTACCTCGACAACAGGTCGTCTACACCTACCATGGGTTCGATATTAAGATCCAATGTCGCGACTTCCGAGGAGATGTCCTGGCCTGGATCCGTCAACGGAGGCAGCGAGCTGTTGTTGAATGAAAGCGATAGTCGGGGCCGCCTCTGCTGGGTCGACGTAGCCCGTTGACTTGCCTCCGGGGAAGATCAGTACCGCCAACCTCTTCTCAAGAAATGTAGGGCACACCCTTGGCGGCGTTCTTCCAAAACCGCCGACCCAGGCCCCAACGTTGCCAGTGCGGTATCCTTCACAGCCGGAGCCTGGAAGGGGGGTATTATTAGATTTTAAGATTAAACTTAAAACTAAAACTAAATTAAAAGCTTAACTTAAAATTATAGGGGATACAAAACCCCTTGTATTTTTATCTTAAGTTTAAGAAAGATTGAATTTAGAAAACTTAAGAACTATAACAAATTGGGGACTGGCTAACGGAGTTGGAATACTTACCCCGTCTAAAAGCTGGCTCACCAGATCATAACAGATGGTGCATGTCTCGTGATACCAGACCTGGAGGTCCCCGTGCGGAGTCGCGCATGGAGCATGGGACCGGCAAACTTCATGTCCACAGGGATCTTGAAGTGTGGCGGCGCATCCCGGATGCTCACAGTTGGTGGTCTGTAAGTGAAAAGACACATGAGTATCTTAAGGCTATCACTTACAGGCTAAAGGACAGAAGAACTCCGTTGCATGCCGGAGCTCGGAAAAAATTTTTGGGCATAACCCCTCCCTTAACGCCTGAATAGGCTATAACCCCGGAGAGATCCGGTGAGGCAGATAAGGGAGGGGGGATGGTTTAAGGTAGCTTAAGATAAACTTACTATTGTTAACATAACAGATTCTTAAACCTATAAAATTCGAACGTACCGGACTAAGTCCAGTGCGTGGCGGAGCGTGTCGCGACTCAGCGCGACGGAGGGGTTAGTAGAGACCAACTGTATGCCTCGGTCCACCCTGCGGGGTGGACTAGCACCTTTCCACTTGGATGCCGGGGCTCCGGTAGAAAAGGAGCCCCAGTAAGGTGGGAAAGGGCGAGAGGGCACACAGACTCGCGCTAGCAACGGAGCGACGGAGTAGCGACGGAGGGGGGAAAGGCCAGTCCCCCAACCTTACCATCCGGCCGGACCGAGAAGCTGGAGAGGTCGAGTCCAGTCTGGGTCTGTCCCGTCCCTCTACTCCCTCCGCCTGGGGGGAGAGGGAGGCAGGCTCGGGTATGGCGGAGGCGAGCGTGGGCAGACCAACCCTCCCACCCCCGGCTCTATGGAAGAGCGGGAGGGGGGAAGATGAACTGGACAGGCGTCTGGCTGCTCCGTGATCACGTAGTGACCACGGGGCCGGTAACAACAAAACAATGAAACAATAAGGCCTAGAAAAACACAACCGGCTGATCAGAGAGATGCTATCGGGAAGCAACCGACTGAAGAGCGGTAGCATATGGGCCCTATGAGCCATAACCTAGGCTAAGTGAAGCCAGACGCCTACACTAACATAAACATAATATAAAATAAATAAATCATTGAAAGAAAGAAAACAAATAGTAGGAGAAAAAATCCAGGAGTGTACGACTAACCCGAAGGAAAGTCTACCACTCAAAGCTAGCCGGGGCCGATACTAAGAGCCGTGGCTAGGGTCTGGATAGAAGGGGCCTACATAAGGTAAAAAGACATGCATGCATGACATAAACCGTGTAGACTGTACCCTAAAACAAATAGGATGATTAAAAATAGAGCGTACTAAAGTAAGGGAATGTTCTGGGTATGGGAGACCAAGAACGAACCCGCCACGAGGCAGAACCATGCTGCCATGCTTCCGACCTAGAGTTCGTATTATACCTAAAAAAGCGGCAAATACGGGCTCAGGACGGAAAAAACCAAATAGCAATAACATTGAGTACTTAACTTAGCTGCTGCGATGGCTGCACGCTCCATGATAAATAAATCCAAAATTAAGGGCACAAATAACACAGAGTAAAAAAGGGCACGTGTATACAGTGTGCGCTAACTGAAAAGGATGGCCACCAGAGGCGCAGCGGTCGGCAGCATGGGATGGAGTAGTAGTAGTTGCTGCCCACTCTGTGGGTCGGCTCTCCTCTTGTGGGGATTTTGTAGTGGAGATTTCTATTGGCAATCGGCTCGTGGTAGTGGTCTCACTCGCCATAGTGTTCATACCGACACCCTCTTGGAGGGTGAGCGAGTCAGTTGTACTGACCTTTTTCTTTATTTATTTATTCTCTGGTATGTGTTAGTACATTTACCCTAGAAATAATAGATTAAAGGATATTTCGCGCAGCGACACGAGCTGAGCCCAGAAAAGTAAATTTGATTTTTAAATGAACCTTAGGTTTCATTAACTCCTTCTTTATACTCTGGTTTGGTATCTGATAAGCTTGGATGGGAATTCTCTGATACTTTTTCACCGGCGAACACAGGTCGAACCCAGAAAAGGGATTTTGACGAAGGAAAAATATATTTCTGGGGGAAGACCTGTGTCGCCCGGTGAACCCATCCCTTCTAATTAAATTTCCCACCCTTAACCAATCCAAGCTAGAGTGTCTAGTACAGGAATGCTAGATGACGTGCGAGTCGGGTAATAGTAGTAGTAGTAGTAGCGGAAGCGAAGAGGGAGGAGTGGCCGTTGCAACGGCTCTCTCTAAGAGAGGGATTTTGGAAAGGAATCCTCTAATTGGCAGAAGGCCTGTGAGTAGTGGCTTCCACTTCACCCCTTTACTTATACCGACGCCCTTTGGGTGCTCGCGCTGAGGGTAGTAACTTCAGCATACCATGCTAGTTTTTTCTCTGGTATATTTAGGATATATTTATACTTTGAAATGAGCGACAGGGATTTTCACCGGGCGACACAGGTCTTACCCCAGAATAGATTTTTCCTTCGTCAAAATCCCTTTCATAGTGAAGAAACATCTATTAAAGGAAAGGAAAATGTATCTTCTTCGAGTAGATACGCAGTAAGGATATATTCCTGCACGTGTTTGGGGTGTCTGTTCTCATGATTGTTAGAGAATACTCTGTTGTTTTGTGGAACTCCATCATGCGGTCGTCATTAGCAACACGACGCTTTGGATACACGTAACATTTCGTCCAGTCTTCTGAAAAGTTCTTGAGATGGAAAAGCTTGCTGGTTAGCTCCGCCCTTTCAGCCCCACCCCGAGATCAACATACAGTAGTACCTCGTACTTCGAACTTAATCCGTTCCAGAAGGCTGTCCGAAGTATGATTTGTTCGAAATATGAAACAAATATCCCCATAAGAGATAAAGAAAATCAGGATAAATTGTTGCAGCCAACCCAAAAAGTCCCTCTTTTCACATTTTTTCTGTTATTAATGTGTTGAAAAGTTAAATTAAGAGTGTAAAGTAATGAAACTGTATATTATATGAAGTAAAATTGTCTAAAGTTTATTTTTTCTATGTATGATTTAGGAACTGTTTGGTAAAAATGGTGCCAGCTGGCTGGGGGATGAAGGGAGGAGAGACAAACCAAATTGATTGCAGTATGCAAAGGTTGATAAAATCAATTCTATTCACATATTAGGTACAAAGACAATAAAAGAATCGATAGTGAGAGAGAGAGAGAGAGAGAGAGAGAGAGAGAGAGAGAGAGAGAGAGAGAGTAATTGGTATATTTACACTTGGACCTTAAGTGCACGAAAGAGATTAATTATGCCACAATACAGAACCTTACAGTGGGCAAACGCCAGACTTTTAAAACAAACATGAGGTTTTTGCAAACAAAAATTGGTCAAGAATGCAAGAAAAGGAGAGAGAGATAAAATAACTTTTCACAAGGAAGCTGTTTCAACAAACAATCGAAGGCATGCAGACGTTCAAAGCGGTGCCAGTTTGTTTATCGCAGAGTTGAGTTACTTTTACAGTAGTAAAACATCGTAACAAGCATTTGTCACTAGACTGGTATTTTACCGTAACAAAAATAAAAGTGATTTGTAAAAATCAAGTGTAAGTGAAAGAAATGGGTGAATAATCATCCCAGATCAGCTAAGTCAGTGGGAAGCAGGAAGCGTTCCCCCTCTTCTCTTCCTCTCAGCGCACCGAACACTGACTCGAGCAAATTTTTTTTTCTTTTTACTGTATGCATTTGTTTTCATGTTTTATCATTATGTTAAATTTATTGTGAAATAATTTTATTATGTGAATTGGTACTACTTTTACGTGCATATTATAGTAAAGATTTTACCGTCTCTTCTCTCCTCTACAATACCATGACGCTTGATAACTTAAATCATTCATTCATTATTCCTCAAAAATATAAATGTTCCCTCCCTAAATTTTATTGTGAAAAGCTTTGTTCTTTCATTTACTAATTTGTTAATATTGTTCAACTAGACTGTCTCATTCAGCGCACCGAACACAGGCTCAATTATGACTTTTTTTTTTCTTTTTTCTGTATTCCATTTGTTTTTTTTTTCATATTTTATCATTATATTAAATTCATTGGAATATTCCCTTTTTATGTGAATTGTCATTGCTTTTACTACATACAATAATTTTTTAAAACTCTCTCTTCTCCTTCTCCCTCCTCAACATATCAACGCTCCCTCATTCAGTCTCAAGTCAGCTGGGCGTGACATCACCGCGATCACAAACAATTCTATACATATTTTTTGCTAAATGTTATATTGAATGCTATATTTTATATTAAATGCTTTATACTTTTATTTATTTTGTTTGTTGTCATTAAACTATATATTGTAAATGAAAAAAAATTAATAGTCAGTTCGAAATACGAGCATTTGTTCGACAAATGGAAAGTTCGACATAAGAAACGTTTGACAAACAGGACTCTGAGGAAGTATGCGGGATCAGATCATCAGAGAAGAGAAGAAGGAAGGGACAAAGGATAAGAGAAGAAGAGTAGGAGAGAGGGAAGAGGACGCACAAGAGAGTGGGAACAGACAAAAGAAAGTAAAGTTCATAGTTGGAGAGAGAGAGATCCTGACGATGCGTAAATCCTTTCATAGAAGTAACCCACCCTTCAAGTTTCAGGACTAAGTCATTCCTTCCTGCAGTATAAAGATAAGAAGCCCATTTGAAGATTTACTGTCCTCATGTGAAGCCATCGCTTCGAGCACCGATCTCAACAGCTGTAAAACTAGCCAGCAAGTATTTTATTACTGCATTGTTCCCTCCTTTTCACATATAGTCAGATTTAATTTTGTTATGTAAATAGGAGAAACCATTCTGCATTTATCTCTGTGAATAAGCTTGTAAATAAACTTGTGTTCTAGTATTTGAGTTTCTGTCTAATTCATACCCAGTGTTTCAATTGTTGTTGTTGAATCCTTTTTTTCTTACTGTACTAAAGAACCTGATCGGATCATGATCTGTAACAGTTTGCAACCTCTGGGCAAGATATTTGGCACCGTAATAGATTTAAACAAAGAATATAAAAAGAACCAAAATGAGTGAGATGACGAAAGAATTTATTGAGACTGGTAAGCTTCTAGGTCTAGAGGGTAATGATCTCTGTGAGTATGTTGAGAAGAAAGAAAGAGAAAAGTATGGGAGATATAGGAGCAGCTGAGAGAGAAGTAATGATAATGCAGCAGAGAGAGCGGTAATGAAAAATGCAGCAAGAGAGAGAAATGGTGGTAATACAGCGGGAAGAAAAAGAGAAAGAACGTAAGCATGAGTTGGAAATCGCTCTTTTCAGGCAAAGTACTCTTAACAGTCAGACAGGCGAGAACGAAAATGAAGCTGATGATTTAGGTATGAGTGCAGTGGTGAAATTTGTACCCAAGTTTGATGAGGAAGATGTAATGAAATATTTCATGTGTTTTGAGAAGTTAATGGAAAGAGTAGGTTCTCCTAAAGAAATGTGGACTCTATATTTACAGTCAGTTTTACATGGTAGGGCACTTACTGTGTATAGTTGCACGTCTAAGGAGGAATGTGAAGATTATGATATTGTGAAAGAAACTGTTCTTAGCAAATACAGGTCAGTACCAGAGGCGTACCGTAAGAAATTTAGAAGTTTGAGAAGGGACAAGAATATTACATATGTAGAATACGGTAAGTAGTTAGAAATGATATTGTTATAATACAATAAAGTTTCATACATACTTACCTGGCAGATATATACTTAGCTAAGACTCCGTCGTCCCCGACGGAAATTCAAATTTCGCGCCACTCGCTACCGGTGGGTCAGGTGATCTACCTGCCTGCCCTGGGCGGCAGGACTAGGAACCATTCCCGTTTTCTATCATATTTTCTCTCTTCCACCTGTCTCCTGCGGGGAGGCTGGGTGGGCCATTAATCGTATATATCTGCCAGGTAAGTATGTATGAAACTTTATTGTATTATAACAATATCATTTTCATACAATGAACTTACCTGTCAGATATATACTTAGCTGATTGGCACCCTTTGGTGGAGGGTAAGAGCCAGCTAATATTGGAATAGACAGGCTAAACAACATATGTTGTAGGTATATAAGAAAAACCTTGGTTCCTACCTGATAGGTGGTAGACTTCGTGGCTGTAGCCCGGTAGTCTGCATCACCTCAAGACTTTAGCGAGATATTAGATCTATGGCTAGAGTTCTTGTGGGTCTGTCGATGGGTATATGAACCGCTTACTCGGCAGAGCCTGAAAGGACTTTGTCAATGGGTACTGGACCACTTCTATGACAACACACCTTTAATAATGGAAGCATAACGAATCCCTCTACCCAACCTGATCCTAAGACCATGTTTTAGTATATAAAGAATTGCTTCTGATGGTTATCCCCAAAAAACCAGAACTCCATTACAAACAACCCATAACCTCCGAAACTAAAACGCATTCATACAAAAAATTCTCAAAAAAAAAAATTTTAATACTCCTCTAAAAGATATCACAAGAGTTCCTTACTGAACAACAGTGACAGGCCGCCAGTGCAGCACCGAGCCCTCTTTGTCAGCAGAAATCTAGAACATATCTAGTAGAAGGTATGTACAAAGTAAGGATTGGTGTTTGCTCCCGTACCCAGTATCGTATCCGCCGATACAAAAGGCCCCAGAGAAAAACATTTCTCGTAGGTCATGCGAACGTCTTTAAGATAGTGAGATGCAAATACCGAATTGCACCTCCAATATGTCGTATCAATGATTTTCTTTAGCGACATATTCTTCTGAAAAGAGAGAGACGTCGCCACTGCTCTAACTTCATGAGCTTTTACTCTTAAAAGCGGAAAAGATTCGTCAGGACAGAGCTTGTGAGCATCTGTAATGACGCTCCTAATGAAGAAAGCTAATGCTTCTAGACATGATTCTTGTGGGGGTCCTTAATCGAACACCGAAAGACTTTGTCTAGAGCCTCCCATTTGTTTTCTTTTCCTTTGTAAGTAGAACTTCAAGGCTCTTACAGGGCCAAAGAGACCTTTCTGTTTCTCTACCTACGAGACTCGATAAGCCTTTAATCTCGAATCTCTTGGGCCAGGGATTCGATGGGTTCTCATTTTTCGCTAGAAAAGAGTTCTAAACGAGCAGAAGGCCGGAGTCTCTGTTAAAGCCGACTTCATCTTCCATGGCATGAAGTTCCCCAACTCTTTTGTGGCTGTCGCCAAAAGATAGGAGAAACAAGCATTTCCTTGTTATATCCCTGAACGAAGCTAAATGAGGAGGCTCAAATCTGTCAGACGAAAGGAACTTGAGAACTACATCCAGGTTCCAGCTGGGAGGAGTTAGTTCCTTAGATTTTGTCGTTTCAAACGATCTAATCAAGTCGTGCAGATCTTTATTATCAGCAATCTCTAGGCCTCTGTTTCTGAAGACTGCCGAAAGCATGCTCCTGTATCCTTTGATCGTCGATACAGATAAGTGAGACACCTCTCTCAAGAACAAAAGGAAATCAGCGATTTCGGTTATAGAGGTACTGGAGGAGGACAACTTCTTAGACTTACACCACCTTCTGAATACCTCCCACTTCGACTGATAGACTCGTCTAGTGGAAGCTCTGCGGGCTCTAGTGATAGCGCTTGCAGCTTCGCGAGAAAACTCCTTGCTCTGACAAGTCTTTCGATAGTCGAAAGGCAGTCAGCGCGAGAGCGGGGAGGTTTTGATGAAACCTCTCGAAGTGTGGCTGTCTGAGAAGATCCATCCTTCTTGGAAGGGATCTTGGGAACGTCTACTGTCCACTCCAGCACCTCTGCAAACCAATCTTGTGCTGGCCAAAACGGGGCTATCAGGTCATCCTTGTCCCGTTGGACGCTACAAACTTTCTCAACACTTGTCCAGGATTTTGAAAGGGGGGAAAGCGTACACGTCCACATGAGACCAGTCTAGTAGGAAGGCGTCGACCACGAGAGCTCTTGGGTCTTTCCACCACTGAACAAAAGACTTCCAGCCTTTTGAAAGGAATGTGGCGAACAGATCTACGTGAGGAGTGCCCCAAAGATCCCAAAGACTCTGACACACCTCTGATGAAGGGTCCATTCTGTGTGAAGGACCTGGCTTCTCCTGCTCAGTCTGTCCGCCCTGACGTTTCTCGTACCCTGAACAAATCTTGTCCAGGAGGAGATGTTCCTCTGTGAGGTCCAAATTAGCAGATCTCTTGCTATCTCGTATAGAGACGACGGAGTGCGCTCCTCCTTGCTTCCGAATGTAGGACAGGGCGGTAGTGTTGTCCACATCCACTTGGACCACACTGTTTGTCACAAAGGGTTCGAAGAACTTTAGCGCCAAGTGAACTGCTAGAAGTTCTTTGCCAATTTATGTGCCAGGACAACTGTGTCTGCCTTCCAGGTGCCTGACACTTCTCTCGGTCCTAGTGTTGCTCCCCAACCCTTCTCCAATGCTCTGAATACAACACTCGGCTTGGGTTCGGAACTTCCAGAGAAATTCCCTTGTTCTCTTTTAGAGGGGACAACCACCATTGCAGGTGTGGTTTCATCTCCATTGGAAGGAGAAAAACTGTCGGAGAGAAGTCCCGTCTTCCAGTTCCATGATTCCTTCTTAGGAAAAACAACTGAAGAGGACGAAGATGCAGTCTTCCTAGAGGAAAGAACTGTTCGAGCGAGGATAGGGTGCCTAGAAGGCTTAACCATTCCCTCGCCGAAGTCCGTTCTTTCCCTAAGAAGAGAGAGACTTTTCCAAGCCTCTCACGATTCTCTCTTGCAAAGGAAATACTCGAAAACCCCGAGAATCCATCTGAATCCCCAGATAGACCAAGTTCTGTCTGGGAAATCAGCTGTGACTTCTCGAGGTTCACGAGTAGTCCCAACGCCTTTATCAGGTCTAGGGTCAAAGAAAGGTCCTCCAAACACTGTCTCTCTGTTCTGGCCCTGATGAGCCAATCGTCCAGATATAGAGAGATGTTGACGCCTTTGAGGTGAAGAAACCTCGCCACATTCTTCATCAGGTTTGTGAAGACCTGAGGAGCTGTGGACAGGCCGAAACACAAGGCCCTGAACTGAAAGATCCTTCCCCCCGTCATGAAACGGAGGTACTTCTTCGACGAAGGGTGAATCGGGACATGAAAATAGGCGTCCTGGAGATCCAGCGACACCATCCAATCTCCTTGACGCAAAGCCGCAAGGACTGAGGCCGAAGTCTCCATAGAGAATTCTTCTCCTTTAGAACGAACTTGTTCAGAGCGCTGACATCTAGTACTGGTCTCCAGCCCCCCGAGGCTTTCGCAACCAGGAAAAGCCGATTGTAAAACCCCGGAGAGTTTTGCTCTAGAAACTAATTCTATAGCTCTTTTGTCCCACATTTGATTCACCATCAGACGAAGAGTATCCCTCAGTACAGGGTCCCTGTATCTGGCTGACAGTTTTCCCGCGGAATGGTCGTTAGGGGAGGACTGTCTGGAAGGGGATAAAGATATCCCTTCCTGATTATGGACATCGAAGAGGTGTCCCCGAGTTTATGAGTGACAAGGGCGTCTGCAAATCGAGAAGCCTGGCACCCACTGGTGTTTGGAGGTTGTCTGTCTCACTTCCCTTTCTTAAAGGGACGGGAAGAAGCTTTACCTCTCCTCTCAGGACCTCTTCTCTTAGAGGGAGCTCTGGAGGGAGGGCCTCCTCGAAAGGGCTGAACCGTAGAATGTCGGTCCTTTTTTGTCAACCGAACTAGGGGTCTCTTCTTCCTTGCAGTTTGCAGGAGAAGATCCTGTGTCGCCTTCTCAGTCAGTGAGCGAGAAATGTCCTTCACTAACTGAGGAAGGAAACAAGAAGTCCGACATGGGAGCGAAAACCAGGGCTGCTCTCTGTGAGGGGAAAGAAACCGCCTTGGTTAAGAAGGCACTAAAAATACTCCTCTTCTTAAGGAGTACCGCTCCAAAAAGAGAGGAGATTTCTCCCGATCCGTCTTGTACTACTGCCTTGTCAATACAAGAAGAATACTCAGAATGACTTCGGGGTCTTTAGAACCTTCCGAGTCATGAGCCTTCTTAGACATCACCCCAAGGGACACAGTCTAGGAAATTAAACACTTCCAAAATATGGAAGAGGCCTTGAGGAGATGATCCGTCTCAGAAATCGCCCAAGACACACGAGCTCCATTCAAAGCGTGTCTCCGCGATGAATCAACCAAGGTTGAAAAGTCCGCTTCGGCTGCCGCTGGGAGAGAAAGGCCCATGTTCTCCCAGTTCGGTACCAGAAACCTCTCTTGCCAGAAAGTATGGCTGGAGGCATACAGAAGGTTGGTTCTGCCCAGATCCTTCTTTGACAACATCCATTTGTCTAGAGACTGTAGCGCTCTCTTCATAGAGATCGTAGGTCTCATCTTCAAGACCGACGAAGACTTTGGTACAACCGCACTCGAAAACAGTGATCGAGGCGAAGGAGGAGCCGCAGGAGTCAAAGAATCTCCGTACTCCTGCAAAAGAAGGTCTGTCAGAACTATAGTTAGAGACTCCTTCTCTACGTTAACCTCTTCTTCCGAATCTCCTTCTACACCGTGCGGAGAATCGGCCTGAAAAACGAGAGGATCTTCATCCCGTTCTCTCTCTACTGGTGACAAACTCCTACTAGGAGAGGGACTCATAGTGAAACAGAATCTCTCTCAAGTCTAAAAGAAGTCTCGCGTCTGCTTGACTTATCACGCCTGGAAAGCTCTTGGCGCTTGGCTGGCGCCTCGCGCTTGGCTGGCGCTTCTCGCTTGGCTGGAGCTTGTTGCCTGGCTGGCATCTCGCGCCTGGCTGACGCCTCGCGCTTGTCTGCGCCTCACGCAAAGCTGACTCCTCGCGCCTGGCTGGCGTCTCGCGCCTGGCTGGCGCCTCGCGCCTGGCTGGCGCTCGCGCCTGGCTTGAATCCTCGCTCCTAATGCTGGTCGCCTCGCGCCTGAGCGTATCCTTATCCAGAGCAACTCGCTCGGATAGCTCCTGACGCTTGCAAAGACTCTTCGCGCCTGGAAGACGTCCCCATGTCTGGAGGACGCTTCACGTCTGGCCGGTGAAAAGAGACGAGACTTCTTATAGGAAGTCTGGCGTCCTTCTTGCGAGGGGGTGGGGTCCCTCGAAAGAACTCCAATCAAAGAGGCTATCTGCTCTTGTACTGCAGCAATATCCTCTTGGAAGCCACACCAGCGTCCTCTTCAATAGAAGAAGCAGGAGAACTCGAAGGAGTGCGATCCTCAAATACCGTTCGAGGAGGCGTCGAAACCAGCTTAGCCTTCTTGATAGAAGAAGGAGCTTCCTCCGAGAAGCGTTCCGGGCTCTAGTCAAACGCGCGCTCTTTCCAGTGCCTTTTCAGTGGCCTAGAAAGATCCGAGTCCTTCCACCCTCGTTTAGGTGAAGGAGAACCGGACGACGAGCAACATTCTCGTAGGACACTTCTATTAAAGCGGTCCTGAGCGAACTGTAGCGAAACAGAACCTGCTGAAGGGACGCCTGACCGTTGGGGATTCCCCACAAACCTCCGTACGACTTTCGACTTTCCTTCTCCTCTGGGTATGTGAGGTTTGGAAGAGGTCTAGGCCTGGGAGCATCGCAAGGACGGTCAGACTCCCCCTCCACAACACTGGGAACACTCACTTCACTAAGTAATTCACTATCACTTCCCTTACCTTGCATGGCCGCCATCTTTGTCTTCATTTTACGAAGAGTAGCCTTCAGATTGGCGATTTCCGAAGCCGAATCCAAATGCAAAGCCTGTGAGGGTTCAGATACATAGGGAGAATCAAATTCATTAATAATAGAGAGTTAGACTCAGAAAAGGCTCAATAGGCCTTGTACTCACACTCTTTTGTGCAGCCCGTCTAATTCTATCCCTCTCTAACTTCTTCAAGTAAGAAGTTAGAGTCTTCCATTCATTAGCATTCAACTTTTCACACTCAATACAGGTGTTAGCCAAAGAACAGTCAAAACCCCCACCCCCCATACATTTACGATACAGTGTGAGGATCAACCGAAGCCTTCGGTATCCTCACCTTGCAGCCTACATTCACACACACTCTCACACTAACACTTGAATCAGACATTCTATCAGAAAAATCAAAGCAAGTCCAAATCCAGTCCACAGTAGCGAATGCCAAAACAACGATCCAGTACGTCACCAGAAATCCAATATAGATGATCAAAAAAAGTCTTGAAAAGCGAATTCCAGTCAGGAGGGTAGTAACAACAATGTTGATACCACGGCGACAGAGAAAATATGATAGAAAAACGGGGGGGAATGGTTCCTAGTCCTGCCGCCCAGGGCAGGCAGGTAGATCACCTGACCTACCGGTAGTGAGTGGCGCGAAATTTGAATTTCTGTCGGGGACGACGGAGTCTTAGCTAAGTATATATCTGACAGGTAAGTTCATTGTATGAAAATGCTGTTTTGTGATTGGTTAACTACTGCTAAAGTTGATGATTTTGATGGTCTGAAGGACAGTGTTGTTAAAAAACTTCAAAGATGATGTATCTCCTGAGATTAAGCTTTCTATAGAAGATAGGCGAGAAGTATCTTTTGCATGAGCAACTAGGTTAGCAGACGAATATAGTCTGACTCATAATTTAAGTGTCATTAAAAAGCGAAATGATCCTTCGCCAGGTAAAGTACAAAGCAGTAAAGGTTTCAGTTATAGTAATAGCAATGCAAGTAAAAGTGACCATTACTGTTAAGCATGCGGAAACCTGGTAACACATCTACGGTTTGTAAGAAGAAAGGGGCATTTAATAGCTCAGAATTAACTTTTTTCTGATGTAATGAGAAAGGGCATCATTTAGCAAGAAATTGTGCAGTAGAATGGAAGGACGTTAAGAAATCAAAACCTAGTTAACCTTTTCTCAAGTAGGAATGATATGATGAAAGAAACTAGGAAATTTTGTGGAGAATTTCTGTCAGAAGGTGTAGTTTCCTCTCTTGGAGGGGATTCAAGAGAAAGAGTCTTGCTTCAGGACACTGGAGCTGCTGTCTCCCTAATTAGGAGAGATAGTGTGCCAAACAGGGCAGAAATAAACTTGGAAGAAAAAGTCATGTTAGGCGGATTTCCGAACATTTGTGTTATTTATCCTTTGTTGAAGGTAAACTTGAAAAGTCAGGGAGTGTCAAGTGAAACTAGCAGTTGTAGACAATTTGTCCGTTGATGGCGTTGCCATTATTGTCAGAAATGACTTGGCTTTATCAAAGTATAAGAATCCTGTTGTGAGAGAGATTGCAGTGCCTGAAATGGTAGGAACTAGGTCAGGTTTAGATACAGACAGACTACGATCATAGATTGTTCTTGGATTCGAACGAGTGTGATAGAGGCGGCGAGGTTGATCTTGGCATGAATGTGGCTGAGATACCCGACTCTATCAGTGGTGACAGTGTTAGCCAAGCAGAGTTAGCCAAGCGCAAGGTGTAGCTGTCGAGAATAACATAGTCGATGTAGTGGAATCAAGTAATAGTTACTGTGAATTAGGCACTAAGATTTTGAATAAGGATGAACTAGTCAAGTTTCAGAGAGAGAATAAGACACTAACCCAAATTTTTTAATATGAGCTGGATGATGATCCTGATAATGTGTGTAAAAAACGTTTTGTTTAAAAGACGAAGTTTTGTGGCATTATGTTCGTCCTAAGTCAGGTAGCAAAGAGGAGATTATCGAAGTTTCGTGAATTAGTTTTGAAGTTTGCGCATGATGTGCAAGAACATTTGGGAGTAAATAACTTTCAGGTGTATTAGTAGGGCATACTTTTGGCCTAAAATGAGAAGTGACGTGAAGAGATATGTTTTAAGTTGTCATGAATGCCAAATTGCTGGAAAACTAAATCAAGTAATTCCCAGAGCTCTGTTGTGTAATATTCCTTCAGTAGGCAAACCTTTTGAGAATGTAGCTATCGATATGGTCATACCGTTGCCTAAAAGTAAGGGAGGGAGTATACAGTATATCTGTTAACAATCATTGATAGACTAACCCGCTATCCAGAAGCAATTCCCGTAAGAAGCTGTAATGCAAAGACGGTAGTTAAACGCTTGTTGGATTGTTTTTCTAAGTTTGGTCTGCTTCGTATTATACAGTGATAATGGGAGTAATTTTGTACCCCAATATTTCAGGGATAGAATGAAAGAGTTAGGTATTAAAACTCTTCATTTCCATGCCTTATCACTGGGAATCACAAGGCATTGTGAAGCGATTTCACCAAACGTTAAGAGTTGTTTACAAAAATTGTGTAATAACATTGAACATGAATGGGAAGAAACGAATGACACTACTGGATTTAGTCTTTTTGAGCTGATTTTCGGTCACACCGCAAAAGGTCCTTTGTGAATGTTAAAATGTAATTTAATGCTGAAAAAAGGTAGAGAGGACTACATAACTAATCTAGAGTATTATAAAAACAATTTAAGAGGTGCTTGGCAACTAGCAAAGGTGAACGAGAGTGAAAGTCAAGGGGAGACTAAAAGGAAACATGATCTCAAAACAAAAGAGAGAAGTTTCTGTGTGGGAGATAGTTTTAGTGTCCAGAAAGAAGGTCCCTCTTTATCTTATAAATTCGAGGGTCCTTTTTCAGTTTTAGAAGAGCGGAAATTTAAATTATTTGATTGATATGGGTAAGCAGGCAGCTAAGTGGCTGCATATAAACTTACTCAAGAAATTTAATGAACACCCCATGCCTGTAGTAATGGTGGCACAGAGAGAAACGAGTTTTCAGAAGAACTCCGAGGTGCTTGAGTATTTCAAAGTTTTTAATCAGAGTTTAGAAAAGGAAAAATTAGGGAAATAGTACATAATGTTTTAATTAATTATCCTGAAACTATTTGTGACAAACTGTCTAGAACATGATATTGAGTTGCAGGACAAAACCCATTAGGCAAAGTTAATATCGTCTGAGTCCAGAAAAAGCAAAATCTGTGAGGAAGAAAATTAGTTACATGCTAGATAATGATTTGACAGTACCTAGTGAGAGTGAATGGAGTTTCCTGGTAGTTCTGGTGAAAAAGGAAGATGGATCAGATAGATTGTGCATTGATTTCCAGAAAGTAAACAGTGTAACTAAGCAAAGTAATTTTCCCTTACCCAGGATTGATGATTGCTTAGATAGAATCGGAAATTACAAATTCATTTCAATGCTTAATTTGGCTAAAGGTTATTGGCAAGTACCTTTGAGTGAACGAGCTGGAAAATATCTGCCTTTATACATGCAGTCCCCGGGTTACGACAGGTTCAGCTTACAACATTCCGAGGATAAGGCACTTTTCAATTATATTCATCAGAAATTATTTCCAGGGTTACGACACACATTCCAGGGTTAAGGCGCCTACATCTGGCAGAAGAAATATGACACCAAAATCGCAAAATAATCAATAGAGAGGCTGAAGGAGGAGCTGAGGTTGGCAAGGGAAGCCAAGGGAAGGTTGGAAGTGGAGAATGAGAGGTTGAGGGTAGAGTGTGAGGATACATGGGCTGGGACAAGGAAGTGTTTTGGTGTGGGAAGAGGTGCAGTTAAAGGTTAGGTTAGGAGATTTGGAAGTTATACATAACTTTATAATCATGGGAGAAAATGATATGCCAGCTTGCTATTTGATAGGGATGGATTTGTTGAGGATGCATGATGTAAGCGTAGATAGTATAGGAAATGGGATTCTTAGTAAGGGGAGTAGCACAATAGCTAGGATTCAGGATTGTAGTGCATTTGTAGCAAACTTTGTGGGGGTAACTGATATTGCTAGAAGTGAGAATGATTTGTTGAGTAAGGAGGAGATTGAGGAAATGCAAGATAAGTGCTTGGAGATAAGTATGTTACGGCAGTGTGTCTTGGGGGGAGTACGTGTGGAAGATTGGCCACATGAGTTGGGTGTGTATAAGAGGGTTGCTAAACAGTTTGTGGTTTGTAAAAACATCGTGTATTTTTTGTATCAGGAAGGGGTGTATGACAGGGAAGTGTATGTGCCGGTGTTTTCTGTTGAGTCAGCAGTGAGTATGTGTTTGTTGGTGCATGATCGGTTTGGGCATATGGGGAAAAATAAGTTGTGGGAGTGCATGAGAGAGAGATTGTGTGTGCCTGGGTTGAATAGGATTTGTGTGGATGTGGCTGTTATGTGTGAAGTCTGTCAGAGGGGAAAGTATCAGAGTGTGCATGCAAGTCCACCTGTGTTGCAATTGCAGATGAAAGAGCTGTTTGAAATGCTTGTGATTGATTGTGTTTCATTGCCAAAGACTGAGGGGGCATGTGGGAATGATTGTGATGGTGGATCACATGAGTAAATTTGCCTATGCGGTTCCCATCAAAGATAAGAGGTGTGAAACTGTTGCACGGATGGTGGGGCAAGTGTTGTTGCCTATGTGTGTGTGTAAGCTGGCGAAAATGTTGAGTGATAATGGGCCTGAGTTTGTGGGGTGGGAATTTGAAGAAATGTTGAAGGAATGGGGTATTTTCCATGTGTATTCTACTCCATATTTCCTCCCATATATGCCCAGTACGAATGGATGTGGCGGAAAGGACTGTTAGAACGATGACTGAGATTTTGCGAATGATGAGTAAAGGTGACAATGATTGGGATATGTATGTAGGACATGTTTTGTGGGTATATAATGCCACACTGCAGAAGAGTATAGGTATGTCTCCTTGTAAGTATGTGTTGAATTTTGAAAGGATTGTTAGGCCGCAGTTGGGTCTGTCAGAGAGTGATCGAGATTTGTGGAAGATAGCGAGTGAAAGGTTTGAAAGTTTTAGGATTGGAGATAAGGTGTTGAAAGAGGTGGTTGAGAAAGGGAGAATGAATGTGAATAAGGTAAGGGAGAAATTTGAAGGGCCTTTTGAGATTTTGGAAGTGGGACCAAGTGGATTGAGTTATGTGTTGGGGAAATTGCGAGTAGATGGGGGTGTGGATGAGGTTAGGGCACACCAAAACCAGCTCTGTAAGTGGAGGGAAGTACCCCAGTATGTTCGGGAGAATGCGATGAGTGAGTGGTTGAGGGTGAATAAATGTGAGCCGAGTGTCAGTGAGCAAATGGGTCTGGAAGATCGGCAATTAGTGTTGGTTGAGTATGGAAGAAAGCGGAAGAAGGTAAATGGTGGATAAGACATCTAATACGGACAACTTTGAGGGAAGGAATGATACATATAGCGTGTGTGGGTTTGAATTGTCAGGGTTTAGTGAAGTTTCACCGGGAAGGGAATCAGGTGGTAAGGATGTAGTTGGCAGTATGAATGAGTCTCTGGGAGTTTGGCAGGAGTGTAAATGAGGCAAGTGATTTGGTGGCAGAGTTACGAGAGATATTTGGACAAGAGTTGGAAGGGGTAGATGAGATAGTGAATGGGATTTGGGAGGATGGTAGTGAGGGAGATAGGTAATGGTAGTCTGACTGGAAGTGGTCTGGGAGAAGTTGGTGGCAGTGTAACTAGGAGTGTGTATGAGGGCCCTCAAACAAGATCCAGGGGACCTGCATCTGAGCATCCGTGGGTGTTGCGGAAGGCTATTTAGTGTGGGTGTTGTGAGTGAAAGGAGACGTCGTCAAATGTAACAGGGGAGGAAATATGGAGGAGTTATGGAGTTCCATTTGACAACGTCTGTGTGTGTGTGTGTGTGTGAGAGAGAGAGAGAGAGAGAGAGAGAGAGAGAGAGAGAGAGAGAGAGAGAGAGAGAGAGAGAGAGAGAGAGAGAGAGAGGGGGTGTGTAATTGCTGTGTGGATAGTTAACGACTGTATTGGCTCTTAGTGAGTTCTGGCTGGGTTGTCTGCTGGTAGAGATCAGAGTTCTGTGTTTTTAGTGAGTTTTTCAGTCAGTCTTTGGTGAGAGCTGGTGATGATAAGTAGTTTAGACAGCAGTTTATTGGAGGAATTGAAAGTCAGCTAAGTTGTGTTTTGTTCGTAGTTTAGTTTTTTTTTTTTTTTTAGTTGATATTGTTGCTTAAGAGTTGTTGTGCTGTGAGGTCTTTGTTGAGTTGTATGTGAGTTCCTGTTATTATATGACAGTTGTTGTGGTTGAGGGTTGTTGTTGGTGTTGTTAGTGGGTGTGTATGTTGCCTTTTTTTGTGTTGTTGGTGATTGGTTGTGCTGTGGTCTTGGGTTGTGATTGTGTTCCTTTTCTGTTGTTGTGTTGTTGAGTTGTGGTTGTGTTACTTGGTTGTTGTTGGGGTCCTTGATTGTTGTGTTAAGTTGTGGTTGTGTTCCTTGGTTGTTGTTGTGGTCCTTGGTTGTTGTGTTGTTGTTGGGTTGTAGTCCTTGGGTGTTGTTTTGTTGTTGTGTTGTTGGGGTGTTGGTGGGTTGTGGTTGGTGTCTCTGTGACCTCGACCGTCAGACAGCATAGCCCGAAGTATCTGGAGTGGTTGGTAAGTACCTGTGTTTTTTGTTTGTTTTTTATGATTTTCTGTTTTTTTGTAGGCATAGGTCAATTGTCCTGCGTGTATGCTGTAGTGTAAAGAGGAAAGTGGTGAACTGTGGTGAGTTGAGCAGCTGGAGTGATTAGGTTTATGTTGGGGGGATTTAGCCAGCTTGTTTTTTTAACTTGTGATCCCGCAACATTATTTTTTGGCGCCCGAACAGGGACTGTTGGTGCGGCAGCTGCAGGACGATTGGGGAAGTGAGTTGTGTGATTGGTGGAGAAAGTGGGGATGGAAGGGTTGAAGGAGATAGAGAGGCTGAAGGGGGAGTTACGGTTGGCAAGGGAAGCTAAGGAAAGGTTGGAAGTGGAGAATGATAGGTTGAGGGTAGAGTGTGAGGAACTGAAAAGCAAGTTAGAGGAAATGAGAGGAATACTAAGGAGTGCAAAAGTGGAAATGAAAGAAGAGGTGAAAGGAGCGGAAGAGAGAATGGTTGAGAAAATGGACGAAAAATTCGGGGTAATGATGAATGCAGTGCAAAAGATGATGAAGGAAATGACGAAGGGATTCATGGGAGAGGGAGCTGTAGGAGGTAGGCCTACTGGGTCTTGTGACGGGCCAGGAGTGGTAAAGAAAGTGAAAGAGCGAGTGGATGAGAGTACAAGTGACAAAGATGATTTGGTTGTGATAGGTAAGGGAAAGAAGGGAGAGACACAGGATAACGATGGTAAGAAGAGCGTAGTCAGGAGTATAGGCATGAGTATGGAAGTGGATTCGCTGTATTCGGAAGAGGGAAAGAAGGGTCAGAATGGAAGTAGCGAAAGTGACAGTAAGCAGGAAGTACGAAAGGCTGTGTATATGAGAGAGGTACCCCGATGTGCACAATACAAGGAATATGGTAGTAGGGACATAAGGGACTTTTTCAAGAAATATGAGAGGTATTGTGAGGCAAAGTATGGGGATAACAAGAGTCTGGGCAAGAGAGTTAGGTAGCTTTTTGTTGAGTATGTATGGGGTGATGAGTGTAGGGAATGTGCCTTATGAGAGTGTGAAAGCTAGGATTGTAGAACAGGCAAAGAGGATAAAGAGTAGCGTTAGATATAGGAGAAAGCATGATTTTGAAGAGGCAAGAATGAATGTTGGTGAGTCGCTGTCAATGTATGTCTGTAGGTTAGAAACATTAGCCAGGAAAAAGTTTGGGGACGAAGGGATAAATGAGTGTAAGGAGTTAATGTGAAAGTTGTTGGCGACTCTACCAGAGAGTGTATATGAGTTTATAAGTCTGAAACGTAAGGAGAAAATGCGATGGACGAATGAAAGGTTGACCTGGAACGACATTTTAGAAATAGTAGAGGATTACGAGTTAGATAGGTGTATGAAAGAGAGTGGGAGTGTTATTGTTAGGACCTACATAGCTGAGGTTGCACCAGAGTTTAAAAGCTATATGGAGGCAGTTTTAGCAGGGCCGAGGCGAATGGCAGAGCGAGTGGTAGATAGGAGCGTTAGGGCAAGTAAAGTAAGTGTAGTTAGCCCTAAAAGAGATAGGAGTGCGATTGTTGGAAGAGTAGGGTCAGTTAGTCGTGAGCGAGGAGATCAGTGTTATAGATGTGGTAAGCCAGGACACAGGAAGAATGAATGTCGGTGGGCGTTAGGAGCGTGCTTCAGGTGTGGACAAATGGGGCATTTGGTGAGTGAGTGTAAGAAAGATAGGGATATTAACCCTTAAACGCCGAAGCGGTAAAAATCAAGAACTCCCCCGAATGCCGGAGCTGGTTTTGAGTGAGCGCGGAAGCTGAAAAAATTATTTTTTCATAAAATCACAGCGCGCTTAGTTTTGAAGATTAAGAGTTCATTTTTGGCTCCTTTTTTTGTCATTGCCTGAAGTTTAGTATACAGTCATCAGAAATGAAAAATAATATCATTATCATATGTAAATAATGCGATACGATATATGGTAGCGAAAACAAAAAAAATTCATACATAATTGTATTAAAATCACGCTGTGCAAAAAACGGTAAAAGCTAACGAGTTTCTTTTTTTTCGTTGTATTGTACACTAAATTGCAATCATTTTGATATATAATACATTGTAAAACAATAAAAGCAACACTGGAAAAATATACAAATGATTGAATATTATACAAATGATTGAATACAAATGATTGAATATTACGATACTGTAAGAGTTTTAGCTCACAATTGCGTTTTTCAACCATTTCGGTAGAGTCAAAGTTGACCAAACGTGGTTTTTTTCCTATTTATTGTGATTTATATGCAAATATTTCGAAAATGAGAAAAGCTACAACCTTCAAATATTTTTCCTTTTATTTTACATGAAATTGCACACATTATCATATATAAAACTCTATGAAATGCCTAATATGAAACGGAGCAAATTTTCCGAGAATTCGATGTACACAATTCGGAGATTTATGGCGGAGAATCCGCGCGCGGAGGGAAGGAAAGTTTTTTTCATAAATTCACCATAAATCAAAATATTGTGCTAGAGACTTCCAATTTGTTGCAAAATGAAGGTAAATGATTGAATATTACTAAAATATAAGAGTTTTAGCTTACAATTGCATTTTTCGACCATTTCGGTAGAGTCAAAGTTGACCGAACGTGGTTTTTTCTATTTATCGTGATTTATATGCAAATATTTCGAAAATGAGAAAAGCTACAACCTTCAATTATTTTTCGTTGTATTCTACATGAAATTTCACACATTTTCATATACGTATAAAACTTTATGTAACGGCTAATTTAAAATGGTGCAAACATTACCTCAATCGCACGTATGATTTTTTCGGAAGAGTTACCGCGCGGACGTAAGGAAAATGTTATTTTTTTCATAAATTCACCATAAATCGAATATTGTGCTAGAGACTTCCAATTTGTTACAAAATGAAGGTAAATGATTGAATATTACTAAAATATAAGAGTTTTAGCTTACAATTGCGTTTTTCGACCATTTCGGAAGTCAAAATTGACCGAAGGTTGAAAATTTGTCACTTATCATTTTTTATATGAAAATATTTCAAAACTGATAAAAGCTACAACCATGGGTTGTTTTTAGTTGTATTGTGCATGAAATTGCGCACATTTCCATATATAAAACTTTATGTAACGGCTAATTTTAAAATGGTGCAAACATTACCACAATCGCATGATTTTTTTTTCGGAAGAGTTTAACCACACGCGGACGTAAGGAAAAAGTTTTTTCATAAATTCACCATAAATCGAAATATTGTGCTAGAGACTTCCAATTTGTTGCAAAATTAAGGTAAATAGTTGAATATTACTACAATATAAGCGTTTTAGCTTACAATTGCGTTTTTCGACCATTTCGGTAGAGTCAAAGTTGACCGAAGGTTGAAATTTTGGCACTTATCGTTATTTATATGGAAATATTTCAAAACTGATAAAAGTTACAATCATGAGTATTTTTTAGTTGTATTCTAAATGAAATTGCGCACATTTTCATATATAATACTTCATGTAACGGATAATTTAAAACGGTGCAAAAATTATGTCAAAGTGACTAAATAATTTTTGAGATGTGTCACTGATACTTTTTAGTGCGATAAGAAAGAGATTCGCGCTTGCGTAACGATTGTAAACAAAACAACGCCTTGATCCGTGAACTCCCAGCATCCCCCAAGGCGCGCGATTCAAAAGTTTTCGGCTGGTAGGCCTATTAAGTATTTTTCCGCGAATTTTTAAAAAAACTTTTTTGAGCCGACGTATGGTACGTCCATTCGGAAATCAGGGGAGATTTTGACTCGACGTTTAATATGTCCATTCGGCGTTTAAGGGTTAAATGTTATAGGTGTGGGCGGGCAGGGCACATAGCTAGTGGATGTCGGGGACCCGTATGAACATAGTTTGCGGCAACTGTGGGAAGAACGGCCATTATGTTAGGAAGTGTAAAGAACAGTGTGCGAAGTGTGTTGAATGTGGAATGGAAGGTCACGTGGCGAGTGTGTGTAGGCAAAAGAGGATGAGTCACGCTGGGAATTTGGGAAACTAGGTGTTAAAATGATTCAGTTGGGTGGTCCTCTAGTATGTGACAGTATGTTCAGGAGAATGTGATGAGTGAGTGGTTGAGGGTGGATAAATGTGAGCTGAGTGTCAAGTGAGCAAATGGGCCTCGAAGATCGGCAGTTGGTGTTGGTTAAGTATGGGAGAAAGCGGAAGAAGGTAAGGAAAGGGAATGAAAGGGAGAAACGTGAGCTGCATGATAGAGGGGTTAGTGTTAGGGTAATACAGATGACTTTGAGGGGAGGAATGATACATATAGCGTATGTGGGTTTGAATTGTCAGGGTTTAGTGAAGTTTCACTAGGAAGGGAATTAGGTGGTAAGGATGTAGTTGGCTGTATGAATGAGTCTCTTCAGGAGTTTGGCAGGAGTGTAAATGAGGTGAGTGATTTGGTGGCAGAGTTACGAGAGATATTCAGACAAGAGTAGAGTTGGAAGGGGTAGATGAGACCGTGAATGGGATTTGGGAGGTTGGTAGTGAGGGAGATGGTAATGGGAGTCTGACTGGAAGTGGTCTGGGAGAAGTGGATGGCGGTGTAACTGAGTGTGTGTATGAGGGCCCTCAAACAAGATCCAGGGGACCTGCGTCCGAGCATCCTTGTGGGTGTTATGGAGTTCCATTTGACAACGTCTGTGTGTGAGAGAGAGAGAGAGAGAAGAGAGAGAGAGAGAGGAGAGAGAGAGAGAGAGAGGAGAGCGTAATTGCTAGATGGGTAGTTAACGATTGGATTAGCTGTTGGTGAGTTCTGGGTTGTCTGCTGGTGCTGTTAGCTGTTGGAGTTCTGTGTTTTTGGTTTTTTTGGTCAGTCTTGGGTTAGAGCCTGTGACAGAGAGTAGTGTCAGGAGCAGTATATTGAAAGCACTAGAAGTCAGTTGAGTTTTGTGTGTTATTGATTTGTTGTTAGTTTGGTGTTGTTTGCTTTGGAGTAGTTGTGCCTGTATTGTTGAATTTGTTGTGCTTTTGAGTTCCTGAGGGTTGTATGTGATTGTTGTGGTTGAGGGTTGTTGTTGTTGTTGTTGGGGGGGCTGTAGTGGTTTCTTGGTGTGGTTGTGAGTTGTTGAGGGTGGTGGTTGTTGCTGGGGGGCTGTTGTGATTCCTTGAGGTTCTTAGTGGGTGTTTGTGTTGCCTTTTTGTGTTGTTGGAGATTGTGCAGTGGTTGTGTTCCTTGGTTGTTGTTGAGTTGTTGGGTTGTAGTCCTTGGGTGTTGTTTTGTTGTTGGGTTGTGGTCTTTGTTGTGGTTGGTATCTCTGTGACCTTGACCGTCAGACAGCACAGCATAGCCCGCAGTATCTGGAGTGGTTGGTAAGTACATGTGTTTTGTGTTTGTTTTTTGTGTTTTGTTTTTTTGTAGGTATAGGTCAATTGTCCTGCGTGTATGCTGTAGCGTAAAGAGGAAAGTGTGACTGGGGTGAGTTGGGCAGCTGGAGTGATTAGGTTTATGTGGGGGGGATTTAGCCAGCTTGTTTTTTTAGCTTGAGATCCCACAACAAGGTATGAAATAGCTTTAGCACCTAACTGTAACAGTCTGAGTGAAGAAGATCACACTACAGGCAGTCCCCGGGTTACGACGGTGTCGGCTTACGACGTTCCGAGGTTACGACGCGTCAATAGACTTTACTTCCAGGGTTACTACGCATGTTCCAGGGTTACGACGCCTACAATGTTCATCTGGGAGATAAAATATGACACCAATAATCCAATATTTGAAGGTTTTTGATGAAAAAAATGCCATAAGAATGCAGTTTACATAGTTTTCAATGCACCCGCCAAAGCATTAAAGATAAGGTTTTTCTTAAGAGTTTTTTACGATGTTCCGGCTTACGACGATTTTCGGCTTACGACGCGTCTCAAGAACGGAACCCCCGTCGTAATCCGGGGACCGCCTGTATACCTCCCTCAGTCCTATCCAGAGCAATTCTGGCTATCACAGTGGACCACAAGTCCAGGCAGGAGACAGCCTGGAAGATTGAAGCCGCAGTAGTCTCCATAGCTAAGGGCTCTTGTGATGAAAAAGATGGACTTCCGATCAAACCTGCTCCAGGGTTAGACCAGGCTTAAGGGGATCGGCTGCCTAAAAAACCCCAAAAAATATGAAACATATTCGATTTGCTGAAAAAAATTCTATGGCTTCGTAGAGCATTCAAGAATGTGTCCACGAAGTATTATGCTAAAATTCGCCTTACTTTTCTAGTTATGGCCTGAAATGTAACAATAACTTTATACCCACAAAACACCAGTAGCGCAAATGATTTAGTCTGGTAAAGTTTTTGTGATATATGTTACGAAAACTTCCTTTGAAATGAAATATATAATGTCAATAATAGCCTAATTGGTACCTTCTTAGTTATTCCTAGACAAGACAAAGCACGCATCATGAGTCATGAGGTTCAGCGCGTGGCCACTGGCCAAAAGTTGCCTATAAAGCTTGCACGTTATAAGGTCGCATTTTTTCATGCTCGCTAGCCTTGACTGAACTCTGTGTTTTCTGCGGTGTTTTTAGTTTTTCACCATGCCTAAAAGGTCCAAGACTTCACTCCATGCCTTTAGAATGAGGAAAAGCCGATTGGATATGCCCATCAAAGAAGTAGAACAGAGAATTCAAGAAACTAGTGCCATAGAGGGGAATGAAGCAACGACGAGAGAGAGAGGGGCCGCGCAGCAAATGGCGCACGCTATGATCTCTGCTGACCAGAGACCAACCACATCCACCCCTAATCGTCTCTTTATTCGTTCATCACTGCTATAGGGCAAAGATATTTTAGAAGAATAAAGCAGTAGATCGGAGGCTGATATTATCAACATAGTGAAAATAAAATGATAATAAATGAAGCAAGACTTGAAAAATTACTTGAATCACGAATACCGAATTGTGAATGCAAAGTAATTCCGAGGATCCATTTGGCAAGGGATGGATTTGAGACACTAGTAAAAAAGATATGTCCTAAATGCAGAGAGAAAATTATTTCAGAACCCGCAAAATACCCACCGATTTCTACAGAAGGAAGGAAGGCTCCAATTTACAAAACCAATGTGGCAGTAATCTATCATTCTTTGTTGGAAGATTATGGATTCGCGGGACTGAAGAGATTACAAGGAACGCTTGGTATAAAACCAATGGGAAATAGCAAGTATTCACGCCATCTTAGATATCTTTATGATAAAATGGATACATATTTTCAGATGAAACAAGAGAAAATCTTTGAAAATATAAGAACATACTACAGGAAATATATGGGAATTGTGCCTGATGAAAATGGAATACTCAATATTGACGTATCCTACGATGGGACATGGATGAAAAGAGGCCATGTTTCTAATGTAGGTAGGGGAGTCATAATAGTGTTCCCCCCGTATTCGCGGGGGATGCGTACCAGACGCCCCCGTGAATAGTTAGAATCCGCGAATGTTTGGAACCCCTATAAAAGCGCTAAAAAAAACAGCCTATTTTGTTAGTTAAAACTTAAGAAAAACCACTAAAAATTTTCAATACTTGGTTTTTTTAATGGTTTTTTTTATCACAAAAAGTGCATTTTATGATGAAATTGATCACAAAAATCAGGAATTTGTGGATATTTATCTTAGAAAAATACCGCGAATGCGCGAATTTTCCGCGAATAATGCGGGGAAACGTTCCCGAGAGAAATCCGCGAATGTGTGAGTCCGCGAATCTGGAGAACGCGAATACGGGGGTCCACTGTAGAAGTGTGCACAGGATATGTGATAGACTTTGAAGTGATGAACAAAGTTTGCAAAGCATGTGCCGCTAAAACGACTGAACTAAAAGAAATGAAAATAACAGAAGATTTCAACGTGTGGAGAACCCTTCATGATGAAGATTGTAATATAAACTATGAAGGTACATCAGAAGGGATGGAAACAGAAGGCGCCATAAGGATGTTTTCAAGGTTGCAAGATTTGGGATTCCACTACGCCACCTTTGTTGGAGACGGAGATTCCAGCGCTTATAATAGTGTTTTAGCAATGAACGGTGGAAATGGACCGTATGAAAATTTAAAAGTGGCGAAAATAGAATGCATCAACCATATAAAGAAAAGAATGACTAACAGAACGAAGAGACTAAGAGAAGATGAAAAAGAAGAGAGAGTAACAAGAACTGGAAAAAGAAGAAAATTTAGTGCTCTAAGTGGAAAGAATAAATTGTCGGATACAAACATTAGGGGGCATAATGACTAATTATTATGGCAGGGCAAATCCACCGTAATATTGGTAAATCATGGATTGATATGAAGAAGGATATAATGGCATCATTCAACTATATATTCAGTTCCAAAGAAAATCAACGTCATGGACTTTGTCCAAAAGGGGAAGATTCTTGGTGCTATTTTCAGCACAGCATAGCAATGGGTAAAGAAAGAGAGAAAATAGAGTTCAAGAGATCTTCAACAGTTATCAATTGAGATGCTGAGAGTGAAAGGAAAATAAAGGCTGTGTATGAAGCACTGTCTGAGAAAGAATTGCTTGAACGCTGCGTTCGCGGTCTTACACAAAACGCGAATGAAAGTTTTCATTCAAAAATTTGGAACAGAGCACACAAGACTAAGTTTGCTGGAGCACAAAGATAATCAATTAATTAATATTCCTATTCATAATAATTTTGCATTAATACTCAAAAATAAAAAATAAAACCATAAAATTAATGGTAACACAGTCTTTTACCTTTTTTTATGTACCTAAAACTTTGAAGGCCCGTTTCTCAAAACATAAGTTTTTCACCTTCAAAATGTATCTCCTCCCTTAGTATTGGACCAATCTAAATAAAATTTCATATATAATATGGGGAAACATGGTAGATTAAAAAAAAGCTGGGATTTTTAATATTTTGAGTTTCTGATTTTTGGCAATTTTTTTTCTGTAATTTTTCCGGGAAAATTTCATAAAAAAAAATTCATATCTTGAAAAATAATTGAAAAATCAAAAATCCCCAGCTTTATATCGAAGGTCCATATGTGTTTTATACGTGGTTCAAATCTCATACCTTAAAACCAAAAAGCAAAGGAGGAAATGCATTTTGAAAATGGCCATTTTTGGCCGAAAAATGCTCTGGCGTCACAAAACCTAAGGTCACTGAACAAAAATTTTTTTAAAAATTTTTGCCCCCAGATGTTCCACACAATATCCTTTAACAAAACCCCTATATATCAACAACCTGTCGTTAAAAAAGTCGGAAACCGGCCGATCCCCTTAAGATGGATTACATCTGGGTTAAGGTGACGGGACATCAAATGACCTACATTAGTGGAGTAGTACTTCCTATGCTGCACGAGGAGGAGGAAGAAACTTGGATAATCTATTGGAATGCAGAGCCATCTTGGTCCAAAAAAGCGTTTACGTTGCAAGACGGAATGAGCATGACCCGACAAGGGAAGCTCAAAGGAAGTCCTAGAATTCTGTCTGGCCCCGAGCAAGGCCTCTATACCCACTGGGGTGATAGAAGATTGAGCTTGTGCCCTACCCTCAAGATTGTTGAACTCCCGAATGAGATCAACAACCTCTAAAAGGAAGACAAACTCTTGGCTGTCTCCCTCATCCTGCTCCAGCAAAT
The DNA here is from genome assembly GCF_015104395.2 of Macrobrachium nipponense. Classification (NCBI taxonomy): domain Eukaryota; kingdom Metazoa; phylum Arthropoda; class Malacostraca; order Decapoda; family Palaemonidae; genus Macrobrachium; species Macrobrachium nipponense. The sequence continues at coordinate 53,753,248 of NC_087204.1, read as the reverse complement.
GTGACAGACTATGCAAAGAAGGTTTGGCAGTATCCTCCTTCTTAACAACACTGGTGAACCTTCCTTAGGAAGCCTAGCATTCTGGTCATTATTGGTTGGAGTGCAAGCCCTAAAACTCGAAGATCCTGATACCGAAGGTTCCGGAAGATTGTTACACAACGACACTTGTACATGGCCCCAGCTCGAATCTCATACAGGCTCGTGTGAAGAACCACGTACATGATCGTGGGAAGGATCATGCAGAAGGACGCCAGGCAAACCACGTACGCGTTTACAGGAGGGATCATGTATGTGGATGTGTGAAGAGTGGAGTACATGTCCGTGAAATGCCAACTGAGCACGATCCTGAGACAAGGAACATCGTGAAGAGAGCTACCTGGAGGAGATTGACTCCTAAGGTTAAGGTCTCTTCCAGGAGAACAAGAAACACGTCCGTGGGCCAGGGAAGCCTCACCTTCCTGACCATCAACTGGTCTTATTGAGTGAAGAACCCTTAGACGCAGCTTGAGCACCACCTTTGTATCAGCCACCTTAGACCTCTTAATTGGCCTCTTACCATCCTAACGCCAACGAACTGGTACAGGAACAGATGAAGAGGGGGTAGTACCTCTGATATCATCAGCAGGTACGTGCAAGATGAGTCACGTCCGCATACAGAAGACGAAGGAACACACTTATCACTCTCAACACTACCACTGTCATGACCACGTACACGAGAGGGAGAGACATGGCCGTGAAGGGAAGTCGATGATGAATTACCCGCACATACAAGAGATACACGGCCATGCATCGAAGACAGGAATGCCATCCTTCCACGAGCCCCACCCCCAACCTGACGAACACAAACATGCAAGGGAGAAACACGACCATGTTGGGCAGATGGCGAAGCACTCCTCTCGCATGAACACGGATCTGCATGAGAGAGACATAGTCATGTGAGGCAGAAGATGATACACTCCTTTCGCTCGCAGAAGACGAAGCCACAAAGTCCATGATCCTCCAACGTCTGACATGATGGCAAAGAGGTGATGGAGAAGAAGCAGGAGGAGTAAAACTTCCCCCTCTACAAGGTATTTTAATAGCAGGAGGGGGGGAAGAAGCACTCCGTTTACGACTCCTCTTCTCAGAGACAGCAGTCTCCTGAAGACCGCTTGAAACAAAGCCTCGAATGGCTCAGCGAGAGAAGACGATGATGTCATAATGATGGGAGGATGAGTGGCCACCGCATCTGACATCACAGGCTGAGAGGACACGGGGAGTGATGTCATGACATCTCCAAGGCCAGCGTTGGTCGATGGTCTCACTGGTGGAGCGATAAGGTGTGACCCTGAGAGCATAGACGAAGACAAAGGAGCCCAACAAGGTGGCAGCACACGAGAGCCAGCATAAAGGAGTCCTGGGGGAGGCAGGACTGCTACAGAGGCCGGGGGGGATACGTGCCTCCAAGAAATACGACAACAGGCCAGCCAAGGAAGGTGAACCCCGTAGACCAAGCAATGCCCAAACAGTCGCCATCTGAAACTGAAACTAAGAAATTAGATGGCATAGACTCCTCCCTCTCAGGAAGAGAATTAGAACCCAAGGAAGAGGGGGCCACATTAAGCATAACACAATTTTGTGGTACTCCCAATACATACTTCCATCGACTCGTCTATGGAAGAAAAGGAAGGCAACAGGGGTACACTTGAACTAACCACAGAAAAACCCTCACAAGAAAGAAGAGTTGAAACTCTGCAATGTTCCCTCTCCTTGTAAAACTCTCCACTGCGACTCAGGTCAGGGACGACATTCAGGGCAGGGATTTGTAATTGTACAATAATTTGCTGGGCACCTCCTGCAAGTCATATGAGGATTTGTAATTGCAGATGCCAGAAACCTTGAGCATGGGAATCCCTGAGTGCCTGGGCACATGCGTTGAGGAGTCCCTGAAGACTCTGAGGAATCCATTATGAAACAGAAACACTCACACAATAAACACACTGAAAAAGAAAGGATACACAGGTACAAAACAACCGGTTTAGAAGGAGCAAAAGCGACAGCATCTACTCTCCAAGGCAGTTAAAGAAAAGACTAAACATTTGTTTTAACTGGTTACCAGCTGGCGCTTGGAGATTATCCTATTGTCAAGACCAAAGGTTTGTTCCACATATGAACAATACTATATTTTCATATCAATTTCATGAGTAAATGCACCTTGTCTAAGCATTTCTAATGGGTTTTTCTTGAGTCTGAACTAACAAAATAGCCAGTTCTTAGCAATTTTATAGGGGTTCTAAGTATTTGTGGATTCTAGCTATTCGCAAGAGAGGGGTGGTATCTATTTATTTCTGAACCCATCCAAAATTTCAGCAAGAAATTTGAGTACTGTACATGTACAACTTTAAGATGGAACATAAATGTAAAAGTTTAGCCAAGATGGTATAAACATATACTAATAAAATATTTCAAATGTAAAGCTAAAGAAATGTATATATGACCATCAGATCAATACACCTACCATCATCATTTTTAAATCTTTCTTTCTTGATTCGAGTTATCTGAGAAACATCAAGATTGGAAAGGAATTCCTGACTCTCAAGAGCAACAAAATCCCTAACCTCTGTTCCACAGAAGTCACATGTCCGTAAGCCACTGTCTTCAGTAAATTTTGTTCCTGCACATTCAGTACACTTCATTTTCTGAAAAATTAATGAAAACATAAAGTTGAAATTTATACAATTTTCATATAATAATGTCAATTTTCATATAATAATGTTACACTAGAAAAACTGACGGAAAAGGTATGCCTAGACCTATAAATCAACAACTACTATATCATTAAAATTCAAATTCTTTAAGCATTTAAAATAAACTGTACTACAACTTATTCTATGCTGGCAGGTTAAATTTAAAAACTGACCATCAAAACTCAAGGACAACAAAAGCAATTTGTATTTTTCCTAAAATACAAACCTGAAGGCATTTACATATGGGCTATTGCTTGTAAATGTGAGCTGGAGCAGCCGTTTAATTTTTAACAAAGTTATTAACTACGGTAGAGATGGGAGTCCTGCCCACCCAGTCGGTAAAGCATTCACTTTGCCTTTAGGCCCAGGTAGCAGAATAAGGGGTGGCTTGAGATGTGCCATTCATATAAAGACCTTCGGTCTTCACATGTGGAGACTTACTTCATGGTGGGGGGATTCTGCAAATCTCTGAACAGACTGGTAGTTCAACTCATCTAGGCCTCTCTTCCTGGTCATGTAGAGCAAAGGAAGGACTCCCATGCCTCTGACCTTTTGAACATACTATGTGATGCTAAGCTGTCAAACTTCTGGGACTTTAATTAATGAGTGTGTTACTGATTCAGAAAGGGCTTGGATGAACCCATACTGTCAGAGACAATAAAAGGCTAATAACACCAACAGCTTTGTTTTATTGTCAGCCCACCTCTCACCTTGCTAGAGAGAGAGAGAGGTAGGACTTGCATCTATTAATCCACAATATAGATTATGGACGCTTGCAATACACTCCTCCCCAGCACGTGACAGCTCAACTGTCCCCCTAGGGGAGCTGGGTGAGTTACGCAACTTGTTGAGCAGCCACCACAGGACCCAAGGAAAAGATCATCCAAGAACCTATGGGTCCTTAACCTTGTGAGCTCTTGCCTGGTACATACCCGTCCACCTCATTAGACGCAGAGTATCTTTGTTCGATCACCTCATGAAGCCAGAAAGAAATGGTGTTCTTCGACACATCTTTCTTGGTCAAGACAGTACTAACAAAGAGTCATCAACAGTCAGGCCTGTGGTGTCAAGTCCTCTTACATAGTACTGCAGCATCCTAACTGGACATAGCATCTTGTCTGGATCACTAACAATAAGTCCTTTAGAGACTAGAATCTGACGTCAGGGACCGAATTCTGAGTCTTCACCATGAATTCCAGGACAAGTTTGAATGTGACAAGATACCCACCCCTAGTGAGTTTAAGGTTGAAGGAAAGTCCATGAGATTCACCAACTCTTCACCAGTGCTAAGACAAGCAAGAATACAGTCTTGGCAGTCGGATCCCTGTCTGATGACTCTCATAAAGGCTTGAACTGTGTACATGGCAGGCTTTGTAGAACAAGAGTCACATCCCACTCATGGGGCCTGAGTTCCCAAGGAGGGCAAGACTTTTCAAAGCTTCTCATCAGCATAAAGATCTCCCACAAGGAAGAGAGATCAATGCCTTTCAGATGAGAAAACTCATTTGCATGAGATGCTGGATAGTGTCCAGCCATGAAGTGACCAACAACACAGACTGGTGGTACCTCTCGACATGCAGCCGGCATAAGAGGCTGTGTTGGGGAGAATTTCTCAGTGCCTTGGAAAGCAGAGCTAGCAGGTCCAAATACCATGCGGCACGTGCTCACTGGGAGCTACCAGGGTCATCCTGAGATTCAAGATGATCATTACCATATTGATCACCCTGTGAATCAGACAGAACGGAGGGTTTCAGTGATGACAGTAATGCATAAAGTAGTAAAGTAGGAAAACATTTGCTGTTCCTAAATGGAAAGCAGAGGTTCTCACTCAACAAACAAAGCAGTTCTTTTTTCTCCTACAACTGGTTTGTTCACACAAGCTAGAGTTAACCATATCTAAATGCACCAAAAGTT